>NC_081185.1:92210918-92328182 GCF_029867415.1 Vicia villosa | reverse complement strand
ATGACCTAAACTTCAAAATTTCCAAAACTTCATAAATGGTTGATCTTTTGAAAAAAGTTCCCTTGTAAGATGTTGTTTTATTTTGCAAGATCTACAACTTTCATGTTGGAAGTTTTTTGAGTTGTGTAGGTGAAATTTTGAGATCTCACCATGCCTTTAAAAACCCTAATTCCCGACTTTTCGCTCCTTGATGAATTTCTTTGAATTTCTTTGGCCAAATGACTTTGATATCCATATATTGATGATATTGATCTTTGAAAGTCATTTTTTGACCAAAAACCTTAAAAGTCAATGATGATCCTTCACAGTTGACTTTTTCCTGACAAAGTGAATTTTTGGGCTTTTGTGTAGAAATAAGATCTTCTCCCCAAATGGATGATATAAATGGATTATATGGAGGTAGTAGAGATCCTTGAATCATGTCTTGAGTTTTGGATTCATGCCCTGATCAGAAGTCAACTATCTTGGTGAATTAGGTCAAAACCCTAATTTGTCGACCATGTGAAAGTAATGACTGTAGACTTTGAATTGAAGTGTGATGTCCAGTAGATCTTGTAATATGAGTTATTTGAAGAAGATTGATGTCTTTGAATGACCCTCTGGGGCTTTTTAGGGTTTCCCAAATGTGATCCCTGATTTTAGTCCTTGATAGGCTCAAAACCCTAGTCTGGTGACCTGAGTAAGCCTGTACTCATATGACTGGATGTCTAATCAATCATAGATGAGAAAAGTGAAGTTTTTGAGCTCCATGATTGTATTAGAGGCTAATCTTTGTATTGATTGATCCTTTGCCTGAGCTTTCTTGTCTTTGAGCATCCTCGATTAGGTACCAGATGGAGAAATGACTGCTCTGGGTACTTGTCTTGACCTGATGAAAAATCCTGAAGATATGTCATCTCAGGGGGGTCAAAAATTAGGGTATGACAGTTAGGAAGCAAAGGAAGCAAAAGTAGGTCGACCTACCTTCGACCTAGGTCGACCTAACAGGTCCAGAAACGAAATAAACAGCTCCAGGTCGACCTAAACTCACCCTGGGTCGACCTAACAGTGCCATGGTCAAAAATGAAGGTTTTAGGTCGACCTAAACTCACCCTAGGTCGACCTAGCAGTGCCAGGATCAAAAATGAAGGTTTTAGGTCGACCTAAACTCACCCTAGGTCGACCTAGCAGTGCCAAACGCCGAAAATTGAGTTTTCTCGCAAGGAAACATGATGCAATTCTTCATGAATGTTCAGCATACAAGCAAATATCAAACATGCAATGCTATGAGTCAAGAGCAAAGCACATTATTCAGCAAATTGATCGGTCTTTAAGAGCAAAATTAAACATTCCATCGAACAATTAGCATGCAAGCATTGAATCGTAAGCATTGTGATTATATCATCAAGAGCAATTGTTATCAAACCTCAAATGGCATCAATTTAGCGTAGGCATCATGAATTATCATTCCACAATCAATTATCACATGCTAGAAATCAAAATTAAGCATAAATGCTTCACACATTCAAATTATCAAACACTTAGTATGCAATTTCTTGGATCATAAGCAACATGCATGTAGCATCATCAACAACTCAACGGTAAATCTCAAATTCAATCAAATAATCAAGATCAACACAAATCGAAGCTGTCAACAAGCAATTATCATCATCAATTATCATAGATCCATCATCCACAATCAAAAATCTTCATGACCAATGTCGAATTAAGCAACAAATTCAATAATCTAGCAAGGTTTGTAGTGAATTTACCGGATCGAACGAAGAGAATGAGATCGAATGAACACGAACGCGAACACGACGCGAACACGAACGAAATTCAAGAGGTGTGAGGGAGAGAGTGGCGCGTGTGATCCTTTGATAGGGAGAGAGATGCGCGACACTTTAATCGGAGGAGAAGATCTTGATTTGTGCTTTGATCTTCATTTGCTCTTAAGATTTGATCTTGAATTGATGAAGTTTTTGTGAGTTTTTGTGGTTTTGATCCAAGCAAATTGAGAGAGAATTGAGAGAAAGTGTTTTTGATCTTTTGGGTGAAATTGAAGTTATGAGAGTCCTCTTTGATTTGTGAAGAGCAAAATGTTTATATATTGTCAACGCGAAATGTCCAAATTGCCCTCGGTGCGTCTTATTTTGGCTCATTTTTAAGGAAACTCGGTTCGGCTCTGAATTTAGGAACGAAACCAATGCCATTATGAAGATGACCAAATTTGTGACTCATTGCCGTGAGAAGCACCTCAATCCGATAAGCGATGAAGAAAATACGCCCGTTTGAATGACGAGAAACGTCGATCCATCTGACGCGACTGTGCGAAATTTTGTGAGTACCGCTCAAAGAACTCGATAAAACCCCATCTTCGGCTCGAAATCTGAACAAGCATGTGTGACGAAGAATCGAAGCTAACAAATTTTCTGAGAAAATGCCGCCGGAATGGACTTCATACGATAAAAATCGAAAAAGTTATGAATTTTTGAACTCGGCGCGACATACCCGAAAACACACTTTTTACTGAAACAACGCGACGATCCTTAAAATTCTGGGAATTTTCTATGCATATTTAGCCTTCGGTCTGAACATATGAAATCTTGGTAATGATGCCACGGAGCTCCAGTTAAATTTTCAAGCGAATCCGGCGAGCGGATTAGGAGATATGAATTTTCCGAGGTCCGAAACCCTACATTCAGCACTGTTTTTTCACCGCGAATTCTCAAGTAATTTGCACATTTGACAACCTTCCTCAAAGAATTGGCTCCCGAGCCGACCACGAAAGTTGTAGATATCGTCGAAACAGCGGAGACTACGCGGGAACTTAGCTCGTATCACCTTCCAAATAGTATTTATGAATTTTCTCGTACTTTCACCGTTTAAACCGCTCTTTCACACTTTACCCTCCTAAACCCATGAAAACTCTTTATTATTTTTCTTCCATTTTTGGATGACGAAATAAACGTCATCATTAACTTATAGCTCCAATAAAGAGGGCCAATTTTGGGGTGCAACAGCTGCCCCTATTCAAACTTCTTGAACCTGGCGAGTGAGAAACGAAAGTTTCGAACCGTCGAGGTGGAAGGAGATTGAATACCAGAATGAACTCGAAAATTTGCGCTCTTGATCAATAGAAGATTCCATATTGTAACAAGAAGGAATGTACCACCCCGCGAGCAGGGGAAAAAATTTCAATTGATCTGGATAATAAATATGCTCCCACTTGTGAAAAAGGAGGAACGGGCACCCACAGGCAGGGGAAAACACTTCAAATGATCTGGGCATCAAGAGAAGGAACATCTCGACTGATCTGGGTATCAGACGTAGCAAATGTCTCCGAACTTGCATCGGGATAGATGTCTTAAGTCGATCTGGGAATCGAAGGAGATACGCCGGTTGATCTGGACATCAACGGGTAAAAGTATCTCTGATCTGGGAATCTGGGCAGACATCTCTTCTGATGCAATTAAATCATCAGGTAGATATTCCTACTAATCTGGGAATTAGCGGCTAGCTCCTTCGTAAGACCACGGGGATCCGGAGGCGGTTCCTTCAACTGAGCTGGATATCAGGATAGGAACAATATCTCTTCCGAACTGTGTACGCCGGGGAAAGAATGCCTTTAAACTGATCTGGACATGATGCCAGAAAATAAGTAGGACAATCTTCATCTGAAAGACAAAGTCGATCAGGCAAACATCTCCATCTGATCTGATGATATCAGTGGCTTGCTCCTTAGTAAGATCACGGGAGATCCGGAGGCGGTTCCTTCAACTAATCTGAAACTGGATATTAGGATAGGAACGGATGTTTCTTCCGAACTGTGTACGCCGGGTAAAGAAAACGTCCTCAACTGATAGTAAGGTATCAGGACTGGGCAAACGAGTTTCTTCTTCTGAACGAACTAAATCGTCAGGGAGTAGATATTTCCAACTGATCTGATGTATCAGAGGGCTTGCTCCTTCGGAAGATCTTGGGAGATCCGGAGGCGGTTCCTTCAACTGAAAGTCTGATTTATCAGGAATCGGAACAAATATCTTCCACCGATCTGGGGGCATCGGGAATAGGAATGTCTTTGAATTGATCTGAGCTGTGCCAGAAAATAAGTAGAACAATCCTCTTCTGATTCGAAATATCAGGATAAGCGCCTGTAATGACTAGGCGGATATTGCTCTCTAGGGAGCATTTGAATCTGGATAACTTTCCTGCAGAAAGAAACAGATATGATATGATTTATGCATGATGCATGTATGAGTGTGTACGGAATAACGTTTCCGATAAGGAAGACGCTACACGCTTTTGAGAATGCAATGCAAATGATGCATGATTCGAACGTTGCTTAGGGAGACAACGGAGGAGCACTGAATTGCTGAAGAAGTCCTGGAGAGAGTATGGAACTCTGCGGGGAGGACAAGATGGGTGACCAAGGGTCACAAACTGCGAGCTGGCCAAGTTGAATCAGAAATCTGCTGGAGACGATCAAATCTAGATGCGAGCTCTGGTTGGGGAATAAATCTTGCTTGAAGATATGAACATCCCACTTAACTGCTTGGGGAAGACCCATGCAACTTCACTGGAGAAGCAAATTCTCGACACCCTGGGGATGTGAAGGTAAAGACAAGTTATGGAGATAACTCTGGTGAAGAGTAACCAACTTGCTGGTGTAGGACGCATTCCGCTGGGGAAATCCTAGATGAGAACAGATCCTGCTGAGGATGCATATGAATCTCTGCCGAGGAAAGAAACTCAGTGAGGGGAGATGAACACTTCTGCAAAGCAAGCTGCTGAGGATATGAGAAATCCGCTGGGGATAAGGAACTTGACATAAGAACCTTTGTTAAGACAACTCCACTGGGGAATAATATGACTCTCCCGGGGAGAACATGTCAATCTGTTGGGGAGAGAAAGCCCTCTACTGGGGAAAACGAGGAACTCAGGCAAGGAACCTCATTAAGAGCTAGCTGGGGAATCAGACACCATTCCATCATGATTCAACTGGGGAGAAAGCATTCCGTCGGGTACAAGACTTCTGTAGCATGGAGAATGCACTGAGATGTGCTTTGCTGAGGAGATGAGAATCCTGGAGCAAAGAAAGTCCCATCTGAAAGTACTCAGCTGAGGAATGAGAATCTTTCCTTAAGAAACACTCGGCTGGGAGTGAGAATCTCTCATGATTAAGTTCGCCGATGTGCTGATACGAAGCGCTTGCAAACATGTACCTGCGAGACAAACAAATGCAAATGCCCCAGGATATAGCATGGTATCTTAGCCTGCCATCCCAGTTACACAAAAATCCGAAGTAGATTCAAAGGTTTCATTTCTAATCATGTATTGTAAAAGCAATGCAGTTTTCATATGCAAAGTTTAACACAAACTTAGGACGTTTTATGCAAACAAAACGGTAAAAGAAAACAGTTGTTTAAGATAAAAAGGATCTTTATTAATTGCAAAAGGAATGCTCATAAAAGAGCGAACACTTTTCAGAAGTAGTTCCTAGTAAGAGGTAACCACACATTTATTGAGTACGAGAGAAATGGCAATGTGAAACGGATATCCATTGGTTTCGATCCCGCTATCACTTTTATAACTCCGACGCTCTCATCTCCTTGCTTTGGAAGACCGTACTCATTAGGATTGATCACTGCCCGA
This sequence comes from Vicia villosa, assembly GCF_029867415.1. Lineage (NCBI taxonomy): Eukaryota > Viridiplantae > Streptophyta > Magnoliopsida > Fabales > Fabaceae > Vicia > Vicia villosa. Next base: position 92,322,548 of record NC_081185.1, on the reverse strand, counting down.
TTTAACAACTGATTGATATGACATCACCAAACTTGTGGACCCGACGGGGTTTGTGAGCGCCTTTAGGGATTTGAGTTGCCAGCGATGCAAACTCAAGAACACGGAGTCTTGCTTATCCCTCGGTCGGGAGCCCTAAACAAAGTGAGTGGATGTTGTGCATGCTTTAGGGATTTGAGCTGCCCGGTGCAAACTCAAGAACACGGAGTCTTGCTTATCCCTCGGTCGGGAGCCCTAAGCATGTATGAAGAGTGATTGCCATGGTGGCATGCGAGATGTAGTCGTTCGCTTTTGTCCCTTTTTTGCCTAAGCCGCCCTTTCGGGTTTTCAACTTAGCGGGTATATTTGTTTCTTTTTCATTCTTTTGCCTGATTCATTTTCTTTTCTCTTTTTTTTTTTCTTCTTTTTTTTTCTTTTTTTTCTTCTCTTCTTTTTTTTTATCAGGTCTATGCGAAGTATTTTTTGACTACATCTGCGTTCACAGGGTGCGGAAAATTCTCGCCATCCATCGTTGCAAGCATCATGGCGCCGCCAGAGAATACTTTCTGCACAACAAAGGGGCCTTCATACGTCGGAGTCCACTTGCCTCGAGGATCGCCTTGAGGGAGATTGATTCTTTTGAGTACCAGGTCACCTGGTTTGTAGCTTTGGGGTCGCACCCGCTTGTCAAAAGCTTTTCTCATCTTCTTTTGGTATACCTGACCATGACCAATAGCCGCTAAGCGCTTCTCATCAATGAGGTTTAACTGATCCAAACGATTTTGTACCCATTTTGACTCGTCAAGCTCGACGTCTTTCATAATCCTCAAGGAAGGGATCTCAACTTCAACTGGCAATACTGCTTCCATACCATAAACCAGTGAGAAAGGAGTTGCCCCAGTCGATGTACGCACAGAGGTACGATAACCATGCAAAGCGAAAGGTAACATCTCGTGCCAATCTCGGTACGTCACTACCATCTTCTGCACAATCTTCTTAATGTTTTTGTTGGCCGCTTCAACAGCGCCATTCATCTTTGGACGATACGGAGAAGAATTGTGATGCTTAATCTTGAAGGACTCATAAAGCTCCTTCATCATCTTGTTATTGAGATTCGATCCATTATCAGTAATGATCTTCTCAGGAATCCCATAACGACAGATTATGTTGTGTTTGATAAAGCGAGTAATCACTTGTTTGGTAACATTCGCATAAGATGCGGCTTCAACCCACTTGGTGAAGTAATCGATGGCAACCAAAATGAATCGATGTCCATTAGAGGCAGTAGGCTTAATCTCTCCAATCATGTCAATGCCCCACATTGCAAAAGGCCACGGAGAAGTCAAGACATTCAACGGCACAGACGGCACGTGCACTTTATCAGCATAGATCTGGCACTTGTGACAAATTCTGACATGGTTATGACAATCAGTTTCCATAGTGGACCAATAGTAACCAGCCCTCAAGATCTTCTTAGCCATTGTATGCCCACTAGAATGGGTACCAAACTCGCCTTCGTGCATTTCCTCTATGATTTTTGAAGCTTCTTCCTTCACAACACATCGGAGCAACACACCGTCATGATGCCTCTTGTACAATACACCACCGTTGAGGTAAAACTTAGCTGCAAACCTTCTCAGAAACTTCTTATCAGTCACCGACGCTTCGGGAGGATACTCTTGAGTTTCGAGGAACTTTTTGATATCATGATACCAGGGATTACCATCCAACTCAACATCAGCCTCAAAGCAAAATGCTGGTTCGTCCAATCTGTTGATGGTGATGTTAGGCGCTTCATTGGCCCATTTCACTTTGAACATGGAAGCCAAAGTAGCGAGAGCATCAGCAAGATTGTTCTCTTCTCTAGAAATATGCTCGAATGTGATCTCATCAAAGTACGGAATGAGTCTCATCACATGCTCCCTGTATGGAATTAGATTCTGATGGCGAGTTTCCCAATCTCCATTGATCTGGCTAATGACAAGATTGGAATCCCCATAAACTTTCAAGTATTTGATTCGCAAATCGATCGCAGCTTCGATACCATAAATGCAGGCTTCATACTCAGCCATGTTATTAGTGCAATCAAAACAGATTCTAGCTGTAAACGGAATATGAAAACCTGATGGAGAAGTAATTACAGCTCCAACACCATTCCCGAGTGCATTAGAGGCACCATCGAACACGAGCGTCCATCGCGATCCTGGTTCGGGTCCTTCCTCCGGTCCGGGAATGTTACAATCTCTGATGTACAACACATCCTCATCGGGGAATTCAAACTTCATCGGTTCATAATCTTCGACCGGCTGGTGCGCAAGATAATCCGCCAACACACTACCTTTGATGGCTTTCTGGGTAGTATACTGGATATCATATTCAGTCAAAATCATTTGCCACCTGGCTACTCTTCCGGAAAGAGCGGGCTTCTCAAAAACATACTTGATAGGATCCATCTTGGAAATCAGTAAGGTGGTGTGAACCAACATATACTGCCTCAGCTGGCGAGCAGCCCACACCAAAGCACAACAAGTTTTCTCGAGCAGTGAGTATCGGGATTCACAGTCGGTAAACTTTTTGCTAAGGTAGTATATTGCATGCTCTTTTCGGCCAGACTCGTCATGTTGACCCAGCACACATCCCATTGAGTTTTCAAGAACTGTGAGGTACATAATCAAAGGCCTTCCTGGAACTGGAGGCATTAGTATCGGAGGTTCCTGCAGATACTCTTTCACTTTTTCGAATGCTTTTTGACAATCATTATTCCACCTGGCCGTCTGATCTTTTCTTAGTAATTTGAATATTGGTTCACAAGTGGCCGTAAGATGAGAGATGAATCTAGCAATGTAGTTCAATCTCCCTAAGAAACCACGAACCTCTTTTTCTGTTCTCGGCTCAGGCATCTCTTGTATAGCTTTTATTTTCGCAGGATCGACCTCAATACCTTTTCCACTAACAACAAAGCCCAACAACTTTCCGGATCGCACTCCGAAAGTGCATTTGTTCGGATTCAACCTCAGTCTGAATTCCCGAAGCCTTTCAAACAACTTCTGCAAGTGAACCAAGTGCTCTTCTTCAGTGTGAGACTTTGCAATCATGTCGTCAACATACACTTCAATCTCTTTGTGAATCATGTCGTGAAAAAGAGTCACCATGGCGCGCTGATACGTTGCCCCTGCGTTTTTCAACCCAAAAGGCATGACTTTATAGCAGAAAGTTCCCCACGGTGTGATAAACGTTGTTTTCTCCATGTCTTCTGGTGCCATCTTGATCTGATTGTACCCAGAGAAGCCATCCATGAAGGAAAACACTTTGAAAGGAGCAGTATTATCCACCAACACATCAATGTGAGGAAGAGGAAAGTCATCCTTTGGACTCGCCCTATTAAGATCTCTGTAGTCCACACACATCCTGACCTTTCCGTCCTTCTTAGGCACAGGAACAATATTAGCGACCCACGGCGGGTAATTCACAACTTGCAGAAAGCCAGCATCAAGTTTTTTCTCAACCTCTTTCTTAATCTTCTCAGACATATCTGGGCGAGTCCTTCGAAGCTTCTGCTTGACAGGAGGACTATCTTCCTTGAGAGGTAGACGATGTACCACAATATCTGTATCGAGACCAGGCATATCCTCATAGGACCAAGCAAAGATATCCGCATACTCTTTCAACATAGTAATAAGCCTCTGCTTCACACTATTCTCAAGCGCAACCCCTATCTTGACTTCTCGGACTCGCTCTTTAGTGCCAACATTTACCATCTCAATTTCCTCCTGATGCGGCTGAATCGCTTTCTTTTCTTGTTTCAACAATCTGGCCAACTCATCGGGGAGATCACAATCTTCATAAGCTTCCTCCTCGACTTGGTAGATCGGATTGTCAAAATCATAATAAGCAATAGCGGAACTGTTACCAATGAAATCCGTGGTAGTGGAACATCTGCATGATTGATGTTTTTATTTTAGTTTTATTTTTATTAAGCTATGTGCGAGTGTGTGCAAAAACATTGCCATTTAAAGGAAAAAGTTAAAAGAAAGACAAAGAGCAAAACATTTGAATGCAAAAACGTCCTTTTATTTCATGATTAACTTTGAAAATGCGAACTGCATGGCCCTACAAATGATTCACTACGCCTTGGGCAGAGCATAGGAATTATTGCATGATAAGAAAAGTAAAAACAAGGAATTTACTCCTGAGCTTGTGTGACTTGAATGACATCTTCAATTGTCCAGTTGCGAGGCATCTCCCCAGGAATACTTGGACGAATCCAGCTATCAAAATCACAGTCACTATCCACCTCCTCGCCATTGACAATGGCATTAACCTGGCCATCTTGAATGACACCACCACTCACAAACTTGACCGGGCTAAGGATATTAGGCTTTGGCGATGCAATACGCTTTCCAGGACTGAAACCAAGACCATTCTTGTCAAATTTGGGACGCACATCAATTACTTGCCCCCAGCCTTCCACCTTTCCAGTCTCAACAACAACCTGAGCGTCTTTCAGAGAAGACATAATCGTTTCTGGCTTCGTTATCTCATAAGGAGGAGTTCTCACGGCATTTACAGCTTCAAACGCTTGGAAAGGCGTCTCATGTATTTCACCCTCGATCTCTACATATCGGAAATAGGACAAGTGACTCACGATATAATCTTCTTCACCACAAACTGTCACCACTTTACCGTCAACCGGATACTTCAACTTCTGATGAAGAGTGGATGTCACAGCACCAGCCTTGTGAATCCACGGTCGTCCCAACAGACAACAGTAAGCAGGTTGAATATCCATCACATAAAAGGTTGTAGTAAAGATCTGAGGACCAATCTGGATTGGTAGATCTACCTCTCCGAACACAGACCTCCTTGAACCATCAAAAGCGCGTACCACCAACTCACTGGGCCTCAACTCAACACCAGCATAGTCGATTCTCATAAGGGCCGATTTGGGAAGCACATTCAAGGAAGAACTAGTATCAACCAACACACGGGACAAAGTCGTCCCCTTACACTCAATCGAAATATGCAAAGCCTTGTTATGGTTTCTCCCCTCAGGAGGGAGATCACGATCAGTAAATCCCAAACCATTTCCAGCTGAAATATTATTGGCCACCGCCTCTAACTGGTTCACAGATATTTCATGCGGGACGTAAGCACCATTCAGAATTCGCAAGAGAGCATCTCTATGACCTTCTGAACACATCAACAGTTGCAAGATGGAAATCTTTGACTGGGTCTGACCCAACTGCTCAACAACCTTGTAACCAGATTTCCTGATGATTCTCAACAATTCTTCCACAACCTTGGAAGATACGGCATTGTCAGGTGCCCCCTTATGAACCGGAGAGTTCTGGCGAAGTCACATAGAATTTTGTAAGTGCTTTAGGGATTCGAGCAATGCAAATGGTGCAATGCTCAAGATAGACAATGTCTTGCTTATCCCTCGTTCGGGAGCCCCAAGCAATTTCAAAGACTTGCAGATCATAGCATCATGACTAGGTGCCCCAGCATAGAACTCACACCTAGTGTCATCGTCATCAAGCGGAGAATCTGTAGATATCAACACAGTACAGAGCTTAACCAGTTGCAAATAAAGCAAGCATGGAAGCAAATGAGCATAAGACAAGTCTTCAAAAATATCCCCAACTGAGCTTTCCTCTTGGTCACCCCACAAAGTTATTCCATGACTGATCTTTGAGCACACAATAAGAACAAATCAAATCTCTGAGTCTGGTGAGAGTACCAAGTCTGAATAAGAGATCCTTGGTCCTGAATACCTGTTATGCATGAGATGTATGACATGCATGATATGAATGCAATGCCATGTTCATTCAATTTCCAAGGAATCCTCGTGTTTTAATTTTTGGCAAGCAAGAGATGGAAAAGCTCGGAACGAGACTTAAAGATATGATTCCTTGGAAATGAAAGGAACATGTATGCTAGTTATTTTTTGTACATTATTTTTTTGAAAGTAAACATGCAATGATGCAAAGCGGTGGGAACCACAATACTGGATATATCTGATGATGCCGAGAAATCACACGGCACAAGTTCAAAGGTTCAGCATAGTTTCGGACCACCACACAAACTACAAGTCACCAACGGAACAATTTACCATCGGAACCAGAACATATAGTCACCAACACACTGGAATAGAACACAAATTACCACTCGAACAAGAACCAAAGTACCCCGTGAACAGGGACCATAGTACACTCGAACAAGAACAGCGGTAACCCACGAACGAGAACAGCGGTAACCCACGAACAAGAACAGCGGTAACCCACGAACAAGAACAGCGGTAACCAACAATGTACCTGTTAATATGATCATTGATTCCCGCCCCACTCACGGGTAAAATCTAGGCCAAGGTAAGGTCATGAAACGCAGTATACGGTCCGCCCGAAGGTAAGCATCATCACAGCGCGGAAGCGGGTGACGATAATACCTCCGTTTGAAACCACTACTCTGCTCGTGGTCACATAATCCATCCCAAGACGTACACCTCGAGACAAACCATGCTGCCACTCTATCCTAGGGTTCCTATGGTTCACACATAGCCTGGGTATTGGGCCTTTTACCTCTTGAAACACCCACCCAACAGACAGAGATCCAGACAGTCCAGAATATGATGCAGAAAAGTAAAAGCGCACATAGAATGCAATGCAAACAGGTAAATATGCAAAGCAGTAAAAACACCCAAAGATAAACACACAAGCGCTAGGATCGACTCGCTAGGTCCGGACCAGCAACAGGTCGAGACGTCCCCAGCAGAGTCGCCAGCTGTCGCTACCGCGAAAATTAACAGAGTCGCCACTAACATATTTATCCTGAAAAGGAAGGGAATGCCAGCAAACTACAAAACAAAACAACGGTCTCACGACCAGAGAAAAGGGTAAGGGAGTCGGTTACGCGAGGGGAAGGTATTAGCACCCCTCGCGCCCATCGTACTCGATGGTATCCACACTTGTGTCTAAAACTATGGGTGTGTAAACAAACTGCGCTAATCTGGACTAAAATGCATGCAAAATGTAGGGAAAAGAAAGGATTGCGCTCGCACGGGCCCTACCCCGCTGCCTACGTATCTGTTTTGCAGAATCAGAGCTACCGTAGCTCGGCTAACTAATTTCTGTTTGTGGTGTGTTTTTTAGGTGAACGAGTTACATTCACACTCTGCTGCTCGACCTTTGGAGACTTATGCTTGGGAATGGAGCGGAAATAACAAGCTCTTAAGAAAAGAAAATCAAAGAGTGTGGTTTGTGTTTTAAAAGATGCATGAGGAAGACCTAAGTTAAGGGGGAAAGCTTGCTACCTAATGTTATCATACAAAGGGTACAAGTCTAAGCTAAGCTAACAACCTACAAGAAAAGGGGGAAGCACACAATAATATCACACAAACGAGCATCCGCTCATGAAGCAAACAAACCAACGGTACTGACCGAATGGTAGAAAAGCGGTCCCGCCATAGCCAAGGGGAGCAGCTCAACCCAAGTCAACCAAGCATTAGACCTCGCGAAAATGATCGGGCCATAGACAAGAGGGCGGACCCCTCTCAGCAACCAAGCCTTCACGGATCGGAAAGGAAAACAGTGCGTGCGTACACCGAGCATCAACGTCGAGCGACGCGAGCTATAGGAAAGGCGGGGGTCCGGCTACATGAACCCTTTTCCTGACATACTCGATAACAAGATCTTGTGCAAGTTCGGAAGCGAGCAACGCGTAGCATGCGCATACCAAACGGACTCGATGAGACTAGGCGGGGGTTGATTACGAACCCTTGACCGCATGCCTTCCATGAGGACTTAACGGAGTGCCATATAGGACTTATTACACCGTGACTCCCTGCCGCAAAGCACAAATATAAACACACCAACAAAAACAGAGCCTCTTTCGAGGGCTTGGCCAGATGCATGTCTAGGTCCTACTTCTCATGTTATAGGATGATGCGGGGAGGCGATAAAGTGCGAGAGAAATAAAATGAAACGGGATCAATACCAAACGGATGATGATCCGTAAACTAAAGAGAGGCGAAGCGAAGAAACTAGAATCCCGCAAGCGAGCTAGCAAAGCAAAAGCAAATGGTCAGCACACCGATTAGCCATAAAGCACACAAAGGTCGACACGCGCGTCGAGCATAATCACGATACACCTGCAAGAGTAACAAGCAAACCAAACAAGCAGATATAAAGCAATAAGATCGTGTCTCCAAGTTGAGAACACGATACGAGTCAAACGAGATATAATCGTATTCCGCAAGTGAAGCGGAACACTCAAGCAATGAGTATCGATCGGTGACCGTCCAAAAGCCTTGCACACTAGCACATAAGTTAGAGATAACAAAACATCGCAATCGGAATTGCGTTATTACCTTCTAATCTAAAAGAAAAGGAATAACTAATGCAAACATGAAATGAACAACAAAATGTCAAGGGGAAAACAAAGATGAATAAACCACAATCAATCAATACCAATCATCTCACAAGATAGCACGTTTCACAAGCTTTCCAACGGTATAAAGAACGCGCGAATCGGAGTTACGAGCAAAAAGATATGAAAGATTGAAGTTAGGAAGCAAAGGAAGCAAAAGTAGGTCGACCTACCTTCGACCTAGGTCGACCTAACAGGTCCATAAACGAAATAAACAGCTCCAGGTCGACCTAAACTCACCCTGGGTCGACCTAACAGTGCCATGGTCAAAAATGAAGGTTTTAGGTCGACCTAAACTCACCCTAGGTCGACCTAGCAGTGCCAGGATCAAAAATGAAGGTTTTAGGTCGACCTAAACTCACCCTAGGTCGACCTAGCAGTGCCAAACGCCGAAAATTGAGTTTTCTCGCAAGGAAACATGATGCAATTCTTCATGAATGTTCAGCATACAAGCAAATATCAAACATGCAATGCTATGAGTCAAGAGCAAAGCACATTATTCAGCAAATTGATCGGTCTTTAAGAGCAAAATTAAACATTCCATCGAACAATTAGCATGCAAGCATTGAATCGTAAGCATTGTGATTATATCATCAAGAGCAATTGTTATCAAACCTCAAATGGCATCAATTTAGCGTAGGCATCATGAATTATCATTCCACAATCAATTATCACATGCTAGAAATCAAAATTAAGCATAAATGCTTCACACATTCAAATTATCAAACACTTAGTATGCAATTTCTTGGATCATAAGCAACATGCATGTAGCATCATCAACAACTCAACGGTAAATCTCAAATTCAATCAAATAATCAAGATCAACACAAATCGAAGCTGTCAACAAGCAATTATCATCATCAATTATCATAGATCCATCATCCACAATCAAAAATCTTCATGATCAATGTCGAATTAAGCAACAAATTCAATAATCTAGCAAGGTTTGTAGTGAATTTACCGGATCGAACGAAGAGAATGAGATCGAATGAACACGAACGCGAACACGACGCGAACACGAACGAAATTCAAGAGGTGTGAGGGAGAGAGTGGCGCGTGTGATCCTTTGATAGGGAGAGAGATGCGCGACACTTTAATCGGAGGAGAAGATCTTGATTTGTGCTTTGATCTTCATTTGTTCTTAAGATTTGATCTTGAATTGATGAAGTTTTTGTGAGTTTTTGTGGTTTTGATCCAAGCAAATTGAGAGAGAATTGAGAGAAAGTGTTTTTGATCTTTTGGGTGAAATTGAAGTTATGAGAGTCCTCTTTGATTTGTGAAGAGCAAAATGTTTATATATTGTCAACGCGAAATGTCCAAATTGCCCTCGGTGCGTCTTATTTTGGCTCATTTTTAAGGAAACTCGGTTCGGCTCTGAATTTAGGAACGAAACCAATGCCATTATGAAGATGACCAAATTTGTGACTCATTGCCGCGAGAAGCACCTCGATCCGATAAGCGATGAAGAAAATACGCCCGTTTGAATGACGAGAAACGTCGATCCATCTGACGCGACTGTGCGAAATTTTGTGAGTACCGCTCAAAGAACTCGATAAAACCCCATCTTCGGCTCGAAATCTGAACAAGCATGTGTGACGAAGAATCGAAGCTAACAAAATTTCTGAGAAAATGCCGCCGGAATGGACTTCATACGATAAAAATCGAAAAAGTTATGAATTTTTGAACTCGGCGCGACATACCCGAAAACACACTTTTTACTGAAACAACGCGACGATCCTTAAAATTCTGGGAATTTTCTATGCATATTTAGCCTTCGGTCCGAACATATGAAATCTTGGTAATGATGCCACGGAGCTCCAGTTAAATTTTCAAGCGAATCCGGCGAGCGGATTAGGAGATATGAATTTTCCGAGGTCCGAAACCCTACATTCAGCACTGTTTTTTCACCGCGAATTCTCAAGTAATTTGCACATTTGACAACCTTCCTCAAAGAATTGGCTCCCGAGCCGACCACGAAAGTTGTAGATATCGTCGAAACAGCGGAGACAACGCGGGAACTTAGCTCGTATCACCTTCCAAATAGTATTTATGAATTTTCTCGTACTTTCACCGTTTAAACCGCTCTTTCACACTTTACCCTCCTAAACCCATGAAAACTCTTTATTATTTTTCTTCCATTTTTGGATGACGAAATAAACGTCATCATTAACTTATAGCTCCAATAAAGAGGGCCAATTTTGGGGTGCAACAATGTATTTCTCTCATGAGTACTTCTGCTTCTTTTTATGTCAACGCATCTGAGCAGAACCATGTCGAAGTTTCTCTTGTACAGAACATCTTCATTCAGGAAGAATCTACAAGCTAACTTTCTCAAAGTCTTTCTATCTTTCTTTGACGCCCCAAGAGGGTACTCTTGCTTTTGAAGAAAATTCTTGATGTCGTGATACCACGGTTTGTCGTCGATGATTGCTTCTACTGTGAAAGCATGAGCGGGCCTATCCAGGCGCATAACATCGATCCGAGGAATGTCATTCCAATGATTTATCCTAATCATGGAAGAGAGTGTGGCTAATGCATCAGCCAAGTTATTTTCTTCACGAGGAATGTGATGAAAATCTACCCTGTCGAAGAATGGTAACAATCTTCTCGCGTAGTCTTTGTAAGGAATTAGCCCTGGTTGGCGTGTTTCCCATTCTCCTTTGATTTGATTGATGACCAAAGCAGAATCTTCGTATACATCCAAGTGTTTGATTCTTAGGTCCACGGCTTCTTCGAGACCCATGATGCAAGCTTCATATTCGGCCGCATTGTTTGTCCACTTGAAAGTTAATCTGGCAGTAAATGGAATATGGGTACCCTGAGGTGTAACAATGATTTCCCCAATTCCTCGTCCATAAGCATTGACAGCTCCGTCAAAGATTAAGCCCCACTAGGATCCTATCTCAGGTCCTTCGTCTGGTAGTGGCTCGTCGTAATCTTTCATCTTGAGGTACATGACGTCCTCGTCCGGAAAGTCAAAACTGGTTGATTCATGACCATTGAGTGGGTAGTGAGCCAGGTGCTCAGCTAGAATGCTTCCTTTCACGGCTTTCTGTGCGTGATACTCAATGTCATATTCTGATAACAACATCTTCCAACGGGCAATTCTCCCAGTTAAAGCAGGCTTCTCAAAGATGTACTTGATTGGATCCATATGAGAGATCAAACAAGTAGTATGTCAAATCATGTACTGGCGGAGACCCTTGGCATCCCAGGCCAAAGCACAACACGTCTTCTCGAGCATGGAGTAGCGGGATTCACAGTCAGTGAATTTCTTGCTTAGGTAGTTGTCGCACGCTCGCGAAAAATGAACAGAGTCGCCACCAATATATTTATCCCATAAGGGAAAGGAATATCTGAAAACCTAACAAAGGAAGGAACAAGGTCTTGCGACCAGAGAATCAAGGTACGGGAGTCGGTTACGCAAGGGGAAGGTATTAGCACCCCTCACGCCCATCGTACTCGATGGTATCCACCTATGTTTGTTTCTATCTAAAGGGTGTGTACTATGTCTATGTCTACATGCGAATGAATGCAAAAGAAATACGGGGAAAAAGAAGGAAATATTTACAAATGTGCTCGTTCAAGCCCCGCAACTTGATGCCTACGTATCCCTTTCAGGAATCAGAGCGCCGTAGTTCGGCTCCATATTTTCTGTTTGTTTTTGTGTTTTTTAGTTGGACGGCGTTAACGTTCGCGCTCTTGCATAAGGGATCGACCTACGATGCGTACGAGCGGAAATAACGGTGCCCTTAAGAAAGGAGAGAAAGAGAGAGTTTGAGTGTTTCGAGGAAATCCCTAAAGCAAGGGAAACTCGAGTTACTCTTTGGTTTGTGTCTTTTAGAATTTGGGAACTTACGCCCGAATGGAGCCCTAAAGCAAGGGAGATCCAAGCACTCGAATGATTCCCTAAAGCAAGGGAGATTCAAGCTTCCATTCCCTTTTTAATGATTTTCACTTTCATTATTAGTGTTTTAAGTATTTTCTTTGTATGTTTTAAAGGGATTTTATTTTGATATTTATTAGATGTTTTAGAGTTGAAAAGGAAAAGAATGAAAAAAGGGAAGACTAGCCTAAGTTCTAAACCTAATTGTTATTATTGTTTATGTACAAATCTAGCCGAAAGTTATGGTAACTAAATTCTAAAAGTAGAATTAAAATGGTATTAACATAGGCTAAAGTTATAGGCCAAAATCAATGTAAACACAAACATACAAAATTAGCACAAAAGCATATAAGAAACAAATCAAAATTAAGTGCAAAAATCCTAACAATACTACTATTTTTATGAGTTTTTTATGAGAAAATTCTAAGACTAAAATTAATCCTAAAAATGGCCTAAAAATCTAACAAGTTTTATTGATTTTTATGAAGAAATTTCTAAAAGAGTGTTAACGGACCTAAAAGTATCTAGCAATTAACTCTAAAAATCAACTAAAATCTATTTAGAAAAGCATGGTTTTTATTGTTTTTATAACCTAAAAAATTAAAAAAAAAAAAAACTAAAGAAAAGTACCTAATTCTATCTTGTAAAAAATACAACATCAGAGGGGTGTAAATTGAATTATGGTGGTGCAGAGAGTCATAAAGGCGTAGGCCCAGGTATTGGCCCAAACAGAGTTATTGTTATTCAATTCTCTTATTGCCAAAAAAGCGAAATGGGCCACATGAGGGTGAGAAAATGAATTTGTGTAACCCATTGTGTATGATCCATGAAGCTATTTACCGGATCTTTTCTAATTAAAACAAAAATGAATTAAAACAAAATTAAAACAAATAAAACAGAAAGGGGATTTAGGGTTTAGTCTTGTGACCTTTCAACTCCCGTCGTTAGCTCCCAACTTCTCCCTCCTTCACGAGTACTGACGGCGGTGCTCTCTCCCGTTTTCGTCTCCGACAGTCTCTCTGGTCGCCGTAAACACAAGAACGTCATCTCATCCCTCGTCTCTCAGTCTCGTGTTATCTAAGCTTTGGATCGAACCGCGCCACTTGCCGCCGTAAACATCAACGTCGGGACTAACACGATTCTCATCTCCTTCGAGTTCTTTTAATCCATTCCGTGATGCCGTTCTTGATACGATTGTGTTGATGATGATTGCAGGTTCAAGGATTCTTGCAAAATTTCAGAGTTGAAGAAGACGTTTAGAAGATTGGAGATGAAGTTCTTGCAGATCACAATTGAAGAATCGTCAACGACGAACGACTACACCGATGATTGAAATGTGGATTTATGAAATCAGAGAACGATGTGAAGTTGAAGTTTGAACTCGGTTCGGATGCTGAGGATGATGAATGACTCTATAGACTCGTTCAAGATGACGAAAAATCCAGAGGGAGTCTTCAAGAAAACGGTAATCCTTGCTATTTTGTTCTGATTCGTTCTTCTTCTTTCTTCCGATTCTTCTGCTTTTCTTCTTCTACGCTCTTTTCGTTTTTTCCGTGAGCTTTCTCTGAGGTGAAGTTGTTGTGAGAAGTGAACTTGGTTAGATTTGAGAGATTGTGAGGGTTATGCTCGATTGAATGGAGCTTCAAAGATTGAAGCTCCTTCAATGGTGGATAGAGCTTGTAGTGATGTTTGGGAAAGAAGAAGGGAGTGAAGAAGTTGCAGAGAGTGGGCTGAATTTGAGGGAGAAGCAGAGTTGAAGATGATGAAGATGATGATGAGTGAAGTGTGAGAATGGCGTGTGTAGGTTTGAATTATAGAGGGAAGTAGTTTATATAGGCTGAGAGTGAGAGGAGAGTCCAGTTACAGAGGGAGAGTGATCGAGAGCTGTTGGATTGATTTTCAGTTAGGGGAATTGGAGGGTGAGGATTGATTCAGTTGGAGGCTGATTGAGTTAGTTAAAAAGTTTTTTATTCTGTTTTGGTGGTTGTTGGTTGAAGTTAGGTTAGTTAGGTATTGAGAGAGTTAGTTATTGTTCTGTTAGTTAGTTAGTTAGGAATTCGAAAGTTGGTTACAGATGTTAAAAACTGTTATGAACTTGGTAAGGCTTTGGTATGTTTGAATGTGGAATGGTTATGGCTGCTTGTGTGTATGCAAGACCGATGTAAACACTTGGTGTTGATTTATGTGTGGAATTCTGAAGTGGAATCTGAGGTGATGAAGGTTCTGAATATGTTTTTGTGTGTGTTGCAGGGCTGCGGTTGATACTCGGTGAGGCTGGGCCAGATATTACACTTGGAGCACTGAACTTGGAGCGTTGAACCGCATCTGCGAATGAACCCGTATGCGCAGGTCTGTTGCCATGAATGACATATATACTCAACTGATCTTCTCATTTTTCATTCTTCATATTGCATCTACATACTTGAGAGTGAGCTTGCATTATGTATGTCTGCCTGGTTTTAAGCTTCACTCAGTTCCTTTGTGCATGTCGTAAACTATAAACCGTAACCATATTTGATGAACTGCTATGAAATTCTTGCAGGCTCTTTTTCTTGTATTACATGATTTTGACTTGTGCGATATGTATGGATTGATAAGAAGCTAGGACTGGTTTATTTATGATGACGCCGGGCTGTTTTGAATGATTTTCTTGAACATGGATTTGTAGGCATGCTGAAAGTGTTTGTTTGATTTTTCTTATTGTTCATGTAGGGGTTGTATGGCTTTTGGTTAGAAGTTAAAAGTGTTAAAACTGTTAGGGATTAGGGATCTGTTTGGTTTGAATGTTTGATATGTGGGGTATGTATCTGTTAGAATGCAGGGCTGCTGGCAATGGTTTGAAAATGGGGAATGAAGGTCTTTTCTGTACTCAGAATTACATGTCCAAGATAGAGTGAAAATGAAAGAACCTCAACTTTCCCAAAGAACACATGAAGCTGCCGTAGAGATGGGCTGATGCACACTTGTATGTATTGGTTCTTTTTTCATTTGGTTTGAGTCATGTTGACTGCATGTATTATTAGTGGTCCTGATGCGTGAATGTTTTGCTTTTGTTTCGAATCGTGATGCTGCAGGCATATTTGTATGAATGTATGTTGAACTGTATGGTTTTATTGTGAACTGAGTCTGATTATTTTGCTATCATGAGGGTCTGTTTTTCTTCTTATTTCTCTTTTTCGCTGCATGCAGGTTGTGGTTGTAAAATGGTATGCAGGCAGCCTCTGGATACATGGTGCAGTAGGGTTTTTAACAGATGTACTCTCCGTAGAGCTCGCTTGAATGATTGGATCATGGTGTGAAGGCCAAGTTGATGAGGCTTCTAAGAACAACATGCCAAAGCAATAATTTTTGTATTTTTGTATGAACTTGTGAATGTAATTTTGTAATACAACTTTGAATGGGATTTTAAAATTTTAAATGATGACTGGTGTGATGGATTTCGAATTTAGAATTTGATGAATGTTGAATGATATTTGCAACTTGGTCCTTTGAATGGCCTTGAACTTGTAATAGCTTGAATGTAATGGTTGAATGAATATTGATGGAATTTTATGGATATTTGTATGAGTTGGAATTGTAATGATCTTGAATCCTAATGGATGCCTTTGGTGTCTTGGATAACATTTGAATCCCTTCTCCTTTTAATGTGTACTAATTAAAACTCCAATGATTTTCAAATTTGTAGCTTGAATCCATAGCACCAACGAACATGTTGAAGGACGTGACCGCCAATCCTTAGACTCGAAACAAACACCGTATTTCTCATCCAACCCTTTTCAAATAGCTACAATAATTGACTTAAAGATGAACCAACTTGAATTGATGAAATGAAACCCAATGAATCCACACCTTTCTCTCGCGTAAGAACCAAAACCAATGATTTGCAATCCATGTAATTGAGTGGCCTACTGTCTCAAATGATAGTAAAACCAAACTTGAACCTAGTTGCAAAAGACGATGAAGACCAACTCAATAAAGCCTTTGATGATGACATAAAACCCTAATTTGCTCCAAATCCTTGATCCCAAGCCTAGCTTATTGATTAATTAATGCATGAGTTATGTTAGTGACCTAATGAGAGGTATGTACATGAGACTATGAAATGCAAAAGCCTAAGCCAGAAGAAAGTAAAAGGGTAGGACAAATTTGGGGTATGACAACTGCCCCTATTTAATCGTCTTATACCTGAATGTGAGATTGGCGTTAGCCTTTCAAACATTCGAGGTAGAAGAAGATTAAATACCAAGACCAGAAATTTGTCATGAAAAGACGGTGCAAGTGTTATCCTTATTTTTGTATTTTGATATCTGCTGGGGAAAGAAAATTTTGGTTTTTCTGGTGGAGAAATTCATGGTAAAAAATGGTTGAATGGGAAAAGAAAATAATGACTTGCTGGGGATTGGGAATTGGTTTTACGGTAAGAAAATTATGGGCGAATGGTGGTTGTCAGGCGGGAACTGACTTCACCATCAGGCGAGGATTGAAAATGATGGAAAGAATTTCCCAAGGCGGGGACTGGACTTTGAAAAAGGGTTTGCCAAGGCGAGAATTGGGCTTTGAAAAAGGGTTTGCCAAGGCGGGAATTGGGCTTTGAAAAAAATTTTGCCAATGTGGGAATTGGGCTTTGAAAAAGGTTTGCCAAGGCGGGAATTGGGCTTTGAAAAAAAGTTTGCCAATGTGGGAATTGGGCTTTGAAAAAAGGTTTTCCAAGGCGGGAATTGGGCTTTGAAAAAAAGTTTGCCAATGCGGGAATTGGACTTTGAAAAAAAAAAAGTTACCAGGACGGGAACTGGATTTGGAAAATGATTACCAGGACGGGAACTAGATTTTGAAGTGATTACCAGGACGGGAACTGGGTTTTGAAGTGATTACCAGAACGAGAACTGGATTTGGAAAATGATTACCAGAACGGGAACTAAGTTTTGAAATGGGTTACCAGGACGGGAACTGGATTTGGGAAATGATCACCAGGACGGGAACTGGGTTTTGAAATGATTTGAAGGTCGGAAGGCAAAGGATTCACAACACGGGGGTTGGATCCGAAAAGTTTTCCCATACGGGGGAAGGGACCACGGAGACTAGTGACGATTAGACTCGATCAAAAGACATCGGTAAACATTGAAGAATCACGAAGATGTTGATGCTTGCGAAGCATAAGAATTACGTTAATCCCTTAGGCCAAAGGCGGGGTGTAACTCTTCAAGAGCGACAATCGTTCGAATTGCCACACACCAAGTATGGTTATTCAAACGATTGAAAAATGAGATGGGTTGAATGCCCACCCTCATTCGCACTCTAATTTGCACGCAGCACGCGGGAAATAACCTCGGAGACAACGATTCTGACGAAGAAAGGCATTGCATCCGATCCATGTTGGAGAGAGAAAATGAGACTTCTTTTGGGGATTAAGGATACTAGGTATTGGCACCATGGTTTGAGGAGATTTGTAATGTAGTAGCAGATATCAATTGGATTTTGTAAGGACAATATTTTATGTGGGGAAGTATTTTCGTCTTGACTGGGTGATGATTTGTGTTATCTGGCTTATGCTTTGTATGCATGTTTGAATTTTCTACGGCGTAATGCTCCATTTTGATGGATATGCTACGCTTTTGAGGATGCAATGTTATATGCAGTGAATACTATATGCAGAGCGCCAAATAAAGGCATTAGTGAGGTAAACACCAGGGAGAATCCCCTTAGTGTTAAGGACCATGTACAGATGCCAATAGATATTGGACTTTGACTTGCAAGATGCTCCCTCTTTGACTTGAAGAATGATTTCCGGCTTCTCACCATGTGCCACTGCTTGGAGGGTTTTCAGTTTAAGGAGATTCCCTTGATTCACCATGTTGGGGATGAGAAATCCAGATAAGGAGCCTTGATTAGGGAAATAGGACAACTCCTAGGAGAAATAAACTCTTATGCTTGAGGAATGGAACAAACTCTCGGGAGAAATAAACTCCATGCTTGGGGAGAGACCAAGGTTCCAGGAGAAATAAACTCCTATGATTAGGGAGAGGACAATAAAACTCAGAAGATCGTGCCCCAAGTTTCATGACCCATGAAGGAAATTGCCCTAGTGGATCCTTGGAGAGATTCGTCGAATCTCGACGTAACTGCCCCAGATTTGTTGAATTTGAGAGAGATTCCTCGACTTGATTGCCCTAGATTGATCAAAGCTTGAAGAGATTTATCGACATGATTGCCCCAGATATACTGAATTTGAGAGGTCAAACCTCGACTTAATTGCCCCTGATTAGGTACATCTTACTAGAATCCCCAAGCTTTCTTTGTTTTGAAGTCAAACAAACATGGAATCAACTTTACCACGCTCAACGGAGTCTTCAAACTCTTCCCCTCAAGGTAATCAAGGAAACCATTAACTGTTCATTGCCAACGGAGTTTTTAGAGAATCTGCCCCTTGATGGTCAACATTTGAAATGATTAGCTTTTACTCCTCGGAGTTCTCAAGTCCCTTGTATTTTGACATGATCAAGTTACTCACTGATTCTCATCCTTGAAAATTTCCTTGATGTTAAGCACATATTTGTATGCAAAAGAATGTTAATTCTAAGAATGATGATTCTAATGCAACACCTATGTTAGTCTTGAAGTTTTAAAACTTTTTATGAAATGAGGTTGCGACCTCTTATGACTGAATCACTAGTTGGCACAACCTCGATTTTTGCATATGGAAGATAAAGCAAGCATACGATACCAACATGGATATGTCTCATACTTCATTGGGAGTTAGTTAAACGCTATCTCTTAGGAGTGTGCTTTCAAAATAAACCCTACTTCAATTAGGACTTTTAAGGGTTGTAATTTGGCCGGGTTCACGGTTTTAAAAACAAAGGATTTTCAGGCTCAAAATTATTTGGTACCCACCCCCTTCATGATGTTCTCCATTCCTAGGTTCAATTAACTCGACATGAGTGTTCATTCCTCACAAGGAATTTGGAATGGTTGAGGAATCAATGAGGTTTTTTGGACAAGGCGGTCACTCAGCTTTCATTTTTGGTGTCTGATCACACGACTTTGTTCTTGCTTGGCAATTTCATCATCTTTTTTCTTTTGCCATTTTCTTTTCATCTTTTATTTTCATTATTTTTTCGCCATTTTTTTTTGCTCTTTTTTTTTTTTTGAACAAGTCGTGTGACCTCGCATAGTCTTTGATTCGTTGGAGGTGATTGCGACTGCCTCACTCCTTTGATTTGATGAAGGATTACCATTGTGGTATCGTCATCTCTTGATCTCTTGATGGAATAAGGATAATCATTGCGGTTTTGACATTCCTCAACCTTTTGGAGGATAACCATTGTTGTATCCTTAGATGCATACCCCTTTGGTGAGTTTTGAAAGCTCGATCAAGTTAAATGAACACTATCCTGCCTCAAGGTTAAAATAAGGGTTTCTGTGATTAGAAAAGAAACTCCTACTTCAAGGCTCAAAGGGGTTAACGAGGGTCTATCTCCCTTATATCTCCGGTGTTTGGGGATTTGAAACAATGCTTGTACATCCTTAGTAGGGTTTTTTATTCAAAAACACATGATTAGAGATTTTTGCGTTTTTATCTTTCATCATTCTCCCTCCGCTCTTTGCCTAAGCAAGGGATTAGCAAAGTTGGTATCGTAATGCCAAAAACATTTTATGAGTGGCTTCAAGACAAACATAAACAATGTATTATGATTTTCATTCAGAAATTAACAAGTTTTTACATGCTATAAATGCTTAATCAAACAATGAAATGTTACAAATGAGAATGCAATAAAGAAACTAAATGAATGCCATTATTGAGGAGACTTGACTCAGTCTGGACTTATTGATCTTGAATACTTTTTGCAGTACTTTCCAAACACTTCAGATTACTCCAAAAGAGAACTCCGACGAGGATATCCAAGAGTTGTAAATTTTTTTTTCCTTACTTTAGGGATTCGAGCAATGCGAGTGATGCAATGCTCAAGATAAGAGTATGTCTTGCTTATCCCTCGTGCGGGAGCCCGAAGCATAGTTGCTAGAGTAGTAATCGCCATCACAAATGGAAGTACCTTGCATGGTCATCAAATTTGAGGAGATCTATTTGTGGTGAAGATGACCCAATACTCGAATCTTAACCAATTGGAATTCCAACAAACAAGGAAACGAATGAGCACAAGGCAATAGAATCACATCAATTTGTTTCTCATATTCTCCTTGTCTCTGTTAACTAGCAAGGCCACTGAAAAGGAGATCTTGAGAAAAGGCAACTGATATATGAAGTAGAACCTTGAGAATGAGAAGCATTGTGAAGAACACTCTTGATTATCACACGGAAGAAGATTCTGACGAAGTCACCCAAGAATTTGTAATGCTTTAAGGGATTCGAGCAATGCGAATGATGCAATGCTCAAGATAAGAGTACGTCTTGCTTATCCCTCGATCGGGAGCCCCAAGCAACTTCCATACATGTATAGGAGATGATTACCACTTTAGCTTCAATATTCAAACCATATGGAGTGAGAGTAAATCACCCTTGCAGTTTTTTGACATCAGGCACTAAGCGCAAACACATAATGTCTAACTCAACAGTATCACAACCTTCTATGACTTTCAACCTTTTCTCCAAGAGGTGAAATCCTTTGTCAATTTCAATACTCGAGAACCTTGAAGACTCCAATTTCTAAATTGTTCTCATCTCAGCCAAAACCCCACGAAGTTGTTCCAATGATAACTTTCAGGCACATAGCGGTGAGAAGTCAACTTTGTTGCTAAAGTCAGAATTTGAGTAGAAAAGGTCCCATAAGCTTATGAGAGAACCATGAAATGCATGATAGTATGAATGCAATGTTTTCGTTTATGGAGAATCCTAAAGTCTTTCCACACTTTTTCTTTTTTCTTTTATTTTCCTTTTTTTTTGAATCAAAACTTCATTTTGTATAGGATATCGTTTCTTTTCTTTTTTCTGCTTTTCTATTTCCTTTTTTCTTTTTATTTTTTTCTCTTTCTTTTTTTGGAAATAGACTTTAGGATCCCCCACAAATGAAGTGGATGAAGGAATGATGTTATGCAATGCAAAGGCATGGGATCAAGGTCCATATAATCTGAGTAGCAATCTGTGCAATCCTCTGAGTGACTGATGTAAAGCCTTTGTAGGTCAAATGTCACAGGATCAAAGGTTCGACGCCTCCTCAGAATACCATAATATCAAGCACCATGAGAAAAGACCAAATAAAGGTCCGACCTCAAATATGAAGAGCCAAAGGTATGTAGGAGTCAAGGTTTCCTGTCCCACCCCAATCTCACAGGTATGTAGTCTAGACACGGACAAGTGGTCCCTAATGGTCACTAGGGTCTACAGTTCCCATGGGGTACAAAGTGTTTGAGGCAACAAGCGTGCCAGACACAGTGTTCCATGAAAGAACCTCGCCTAGTTGTGGTACCCCATGTCAAACTCGATCGTAGCAAGAGCCACGGGAGTCAACATGAGCATCCACGCTAATCCTATGTGTCACTTGGCCTGGGTAGTGGGCCTTTTACCTCAAAAACCCCCACCTGCAAAACAAAGCAGAAAAATATGTGGCCCCCACGGGGACCCATAATATAGTCCATATGCATGATGTGCAAGCAGAAATAAACATGATATGCAAGCAGAAAATAAACATGCAAACATATATACAAGATATAGACATAAAAAAAACAAATAAACACCCAATAAAAGAAACAAACAAAGGCTAGGATCGACTTGCTTAGGTAGTCCCCAACAGAGTCGCCAGCTGTCGCACGCTCGCGAAAAATGAACAGAGTCGCCACCAATATATTTATCCCATAAGGGAAAGGAATATCAGAAAACCTAACAAAGGAAGGAACAAGGTCTTGCGACCAGAGAATCAAGGTACGGGAGTCGGTTACGCAAGGGGAAGGTATTAGCACCCCTCACGCCCATCGTACTCGATGGTATCCACCTATGTTTGTTTCTATCTAAAGGGTGTGTACTATGTCAATGTCTACATGTGAATGAATGCAAAAGAAATACGGAGAAAAAGAAGGAAATATTTACAAATGTGCTCGTTCAAGCCCCGCAACTTGATGCCTACGTATCCCTTTCAGGAATCAGAGCGCCGTAGTTCGGCTCCATATTTTCTGTTTGTTTTTGTGTTTTTTAGTTGGGCGGCGTTAACGTTCGCGCTCTTGCATAAGGGATCGACCTACGATGCGTACGAGCGGAAATAACGGTGCCCTTAATAAAGCAGAGAAAGAGAGAGTTTGAGTGTTTGGAGGAAATCCCTAAAGCAAGGGAAACTCGAGTTACTCTTCGGTTTGTGTCTTTTAGAATTTGGGAACTTACGCCCGAATGGAACCCTAAAGCAAGGGAGATCCAAGCACTCGAATGATTCCCTAAAGCAAGGGAGATTCAAGCTTCCATTCCCTTTTTAATGATTTTCACTTTGATTATTAGTGTTTTAAGTATTTCCTTTGTATGTTTTAAAGGGATTTTATTTTGATATTTATTAGATGTTTTAGAGTTGAAAAGGAAAGAATGAAAAAAGGGAAGACTAACCTAAGTTCTAAACCTAATTGTTATTATTGTTTATGTACAAATCTAGCCTAAAGTTATGGTAACTAAATTCTAAAAGTAGAATTAAAATGGTATTAACATAGGCCAAAGTTATAGGCCAAAATCAATGTAAACACAAACGTACAAAATTAGCACAAAAGCATATAAGAAACAAATCAAAATTAAGTACAAAAATCCTAACAATACTACTATTTTTATGAGTTTTTTATGAGAAAATTCTAAGACTAAAATTAATCCTAAAAATGGCCTAAAAATCTAACAAGTTTTATTGATTTTTATGAAGAAATTTCTAAAAGAGTGTTAACGGACCTAAAAGTATCTAGCAATTAACTCTAAAAATCAACTAAAATCTATTTAGAAAAGCATGGTTTTTATTGTTTTTATAACCTAAAAAATTTAAAAAAAAAACTAAAGAAAAGGACCTAATTCTATCTTGTAAAAAATACAACTTCAGAGGGGTGTAAATTGAATTATGGTGGTGCAGAGAGTCATAAAGGCGTAGGCCCAGGTATTGGCCCAAACAGAGTTATTGTTATTCAATTCTCTTATTGCCAAAAAAGCGAAATGGGCCACATGAGGGTGAGAAAATGAATTTGTGTAACCCATTGTGTATGATCCATGAAGCTATTTACCGGATCTTTTCTGATTAAAACAAAAATGAATTAAAACAAAATTAAAACAAATAAAACAGAAAGGGGATTTAGGGTTTAGTCTTGTGACCTTTCAACTCCCTTCGTTAGCTCCCAACTTCTCCCTCCTTCACGAGTACTGACGGCGGTGCTCTCTCCCGTTTTCGTCTCCGACAGTCTCTCCGGTCGCCGTAAACACAAGAACGTCATCTCATCCCTCGTCTCTTAGTCTCGTGTTATCTAAGCTTTGGATCAAACCGCGCCACTCGCCGCCGTAAACATCAACGTCGGGACTAACACGATTCTCATCTCCTTCGAGTTCTTTTAATCCATTCCGTGATGCCGTTCTTGATACGATTGTGTTGATGATGATTGCAGGTTCAAGGATTCTTGCAAAATTTCAGAGTTGAAGAAGACGTTCAGAAGATTGGAGATGAAGTTCTTGCAGATCGCAATTGAAGAATCGTCAACGACGAACGACTACACCGATGATTGAAATGTGGATTTATGAAATCGGAGAACGATGTGAAGTTGAAGGTTGAACTCGGTTCGGACGCTGAGGATGATGAATGACTCTGTAGACTCGTTCAAGATGACGAAAAATCCAGAGGAAGTCTTTAAGAAAACGGTAATCCTTGCTATTTTGTTCTGATTCGTTCTTCTTCTTTCTTCTGATTCTTCTGCTTTTCTTCTTCTACGCTCTTTTCGTTTTTTCCGTGAGCTTTCTGTGAGGTGAAGTTGTTGTGAGAAGTGAACTCGGTTAGATTTGAGAGATTGTGAGGGTTATGCTCGATTGAATGGAGCTTCAAAGATTGAACTCCTTCAATGGTGGACAGAGCTTGTAGTGATGTTTGGGAAAGAAGAAGGGAGTGAAGAAGTTGCAGAGAGTGGGCTAAATTTGAGGGAGAAGCAGAGTTGAAGATGATGAAGATGTTGATGAGTGAAGTGTGAGAATGGCGTGTGTAGGTTTGAATTATAGAGGGAAGTAGTTTGTATAGGCTGAGAGTGAGAGGAGAGTCCAGTTATAGAGGGAGAGTGATCGAGAGCTGTTGGATTGATTTTTAGTTAGGGGAATTGGAGGGTGAGGATTGATTCAGTTGGAGGCTGATTGAGTTAGTTAAAAAGTTTGTTATTCTGTTTTGGTGGTTGTTGGTTGAAGTTAGGTTAGTTAGGTATTGAGAGAGTTAGTTATGGTTCTGTTAGTTAGTTAGTTAGGAATTAGAAAGTTGGTTACAGATGTTAAAAACTGTTATGAACTTGATAAGGCTTTAGTATGTTTGAATGTGGAATGGTTTTTTTTTTTTGTTTGATTTTCTTGAACTGAAACGAATAAGGAGTTTATGGCTGCTTGTGTGGAATTCTGAAGTGGAACCTGAGGTGATGAAGGTTCTGAATATGTTTTTGTGTGTGTTGCAGGGCTGCGGTTGATACTCGGTGAGGCTGGGCCAGATATTACACTTGGAGCATTGAAATTGGAGCATTGAACCGCATCTGCGAATGAACCCGTATGAGCAGGTCTGTTGCCGTGAATGACATATATACTCAACTGATCTTCTCATTTTGCATTCTGCATATTGCATCTACATACTTGAGAGTGAGCTTGCATTATGTATGTCTGCCTGGTTTTAAGCTTCACTCAGTTCCTTTGTGCATGTCGTAAACTATAAACCGTAACCATATTTGATGAACTTCTATGAAATTCTTGCAGGCTCTTTTTCTTGTATTACATGATTTTTCTTGCAGGCTCATTCTGTTGTGCGAAACCCATTGCCGTTGCTCTTGGAACTTCAATTTCCAGAGGTTTTAACCCTCCGGTGGACGCATATCTGTAGCGCTAAAAATTACTCGAGGTGTCTACACACTCGAAAAAGAACAGAGTCGCCACCGATCTTTATTTATTCCAAAAACGGAAAGGGAAAATGTCGAATAAAACCCATGAATAAGAACAAATGGATAAGATGGTCATCGCAACCAAATTAGGGTTCGGGAGTCGGTTAAGCAAGGGGAAGGTATTAGCACCCCTCACCTCCATCGTACTCGATGGGACCCATTTAGTTAGTTTTATGAATGAGTGTTAGTGTAATGTTTGCGTTCTTTAGTTTATTAATCGATAAAAGGGAAAAGGAAAAGGATTTTTATTTTTTATTATCGTGCTCGCCAAGACGTTTGTATCTTGTGCCTACGTATTCCCTAGTGCAATGGGAAAGTCAGAGCAATCGTAGTTCAGGCTAAGAACCACGAATGTTTTTTTGGTTGATTTTAGCGAGAGGTACTCGATCGCTTTCAAATGGAAATACTATGCGCACATGGATATGAGATCACTACAAGAATGGATGACTAAATCAAGATAAGACATGATTTTGGCCATCATCGCATTCGAGTGGAAGATATTCGATCTTCACATGTGGAAGTATGTTCGTATTGAAAATTGAATAAGTGTCTCGTTTATGAAAAGAGTTTTAAAATGAAAAGGCCATGAGGCAAAAAGGTTGAATGAAATTGAGATTGTCTTTTTTTTTAAAGGAAGTTTAGCAAAGGATTGAGTATAGGTGTGCACCTAGCGCGTCTTTACCCAAGGTATTCAACAGGAGCGAGCCACATTGTCACTTGTTGTCCTTGTTAATTAAAGTGTTTTAATTCAAAAGATCAAGGTATTCAAGAGGTGTTCACCCCTTGTCACTTAACCTCTTGGTTTGATTAAAGTATTTTGATTCAAAAGATCAAGGTATTCAAGAGGTGTTCACCCCTTGTCACTTAACCTCTTGGTTCGATTAAAGTGTTTTAATTCAAAAGATCAAGGTATTCAAGAGGTGTGCACCCCTTGTCACTTAACCTCTTGGTTTGATTAAAGTTTTTTATATTCAAAAGATCAAGGTATTCAAGAGGTGTTCACCCCTTGTCACTTAACCTTTTGGTTTGATTAAGAAAGCTTTTTATTTAATGCTTGGTTCAAAGGATCAAAGGTATTCAAGAGGTGTGCACCCCTTGTCACTTAATCACTTTGATTTTATTAAGAAATAACTTTTAATGTTTGATTCAAAGGATCAAAGGTATTCAAGAGGTGTGCACCCCTTGTCACTTAATCACTTTGATTTAATTAAGAAAGAACTTTTAATGTTTGATTCGAAGGATCGAAGGTATTCAAGAGGTGTGCACCCCTTGTCACTTAACCACTTTGATTTAATGTTTGATTCAAAGGATCGAAGGTATTCAAGAGGTGTTCACCCCTTGTCACTTAATCACTTTGATTTAATGTTTGATTCAAAGGATCAAAGGTATTCAAGAGGCGTGCACCCCTTGTCACTTGTTCTCTTTGATATAGTTAAAAAAAGAAGATTAACAACTTGACATTGGATAAAGCGTTTTAGGGTTTACGAAATGGGTCTAATCGCACTTGGGCGGAAAAGACAATTTTTGAAATGAAACTCGCACTTGGGCGAGATTTGCACTTGGGCAAAGAAAGGCTTCGCGCTTGGGCGAAAAAAAGAAGTAATGAGTTTAATTTATTTTTGAAGTTTTTGTGAGAAGTTTTGAAATGGACCCGACGTTAAATCGAGTGTTTTATTGAATGAAAATTTATTGTAAAAAGAATTGATTTTATTATGGTAATCAACTAATGAGAAGTGTCTAGTCAATTAACTAAATTAACTATGGATTAACTAACATGATCAATTAAATTAAAACCAATTTAATTCAATTAATTAATATAGTCAAAGTTTTAGTTAATAGATTTAATTAACAAAACAAAAATACTATGTCTTGATAATAAAAATAAAAATAAAATGTTGAGACAAGAATAAGTGGGCTGAAAGGATGGAGGCCCATTGGTGTTGGGAGGTGTATATTGACACACAAATGATTGGTGAGGTAAAGAAGCATTTGGGCCATAAAAAAAAACACTCGGCCCAGGAGGAAGAAGAAAAACAAAATGGAGAAACCCTAGGAACTAGTATGAGGCGCCGCTGCACCTCCTTGTTTCTCTCAACATTTTAACCCTCCTCTTTTTTCAATTGGAAAATTAAATTAAATGAAATCAGAGAAAAAAAAACAAACAAGACTCTCTCTTCTCTGCTCTCACGACTTCGCTCATCTCTCACATGATATCCTTGTTTCTCTCTCGCGATTGATGTTCATGGATTTCCAGAAAGAACAAAAAAAGTTCTATTCTATTCATCGATCTCTCTCACGCTCTCTCCCTCTATCGCTCACGAGGAACTCTCAATCTCTCGTGTTTGAATCTCTCTCAGTCTTACGGTTTCGGTTCTATCGGAACAAAAACAAAAACATTCAATCAAATACCCGATTCCCACATGAACCCTAAATGCCCCAAAGTACATGCTCAGAGATTTACATGGTGATTACAAGTTATAGTTACAAGTATAAATTAGCAAGTGAATAAAGGAAAAGAAAACAGGGCGAATTCGAATCAAGGTCTACCTCAAGGTAAACACGTTCTTCCTTTCTCTTCTCTGATTCCGCTCCGTCTCTTTCTGCTTCCGCTACTTCGGTTTTGTTTTGAGTGAA
The DNA here is from genome assembly GCF_029867415.1 of Vicia villosa. Classification (NCBI taxonomy): domain Eukaryota; kingdom Viridiplantae; phylum Streptophyta; class Magnoliopsida; order Fabales; family Fabaceae; genus Vicia; species Vicia villosa. The sequence continues at coordinate 92,294,551 of NC_081185.1, read as the reverse complement.
GGTTACCGTGAGCAGTGGAGATTTGGGGTTGGGTGACTCGGTTTCACGGTGATGATTATTGTGGTTCAATAAGTGTTTTGAGGGGAGTGATTTGATGTTGTTGAGGGATATTGCAGGATTCTGTGTATTGTTTTCGTGTATGGGTTTTTGGAGAGTGATTCGGGTAGAACTTTGGCAGAGGTTTTGTATGTTATTGTTCTTGGTGGCTGCCGATTCCCCCCGACTTCTGTCTGCTGAGAAACTCATTATATAGAGCTGAGATTAATTTCAAAAAAAGAATTGAGGCCTCCTTGTTCATTAAGTTTTCCTCTTTGTTCTTCTCTGCTATTTTGCTTTAATGATGCAGGTCTTTGTATGGATATTTTGGTGAATATTTTGGAGTTTTTGAAGCAGATTGGGGCAGCAGCATAGCAGGTTTGTTGGACCGTTCTGCTTGGCATAGTGGAGCAGCAAGAATGCAGAGTTTTGGACCCTTGTGTTTGTCATTGACCATTTTGACATATGTGCAGGGCATAGCTAAGACGCAGAGACGTGAAACAAAGCTATTTTTTCTCTTTTTTTCTTTTTTTTTGTACTATTTTTTGTGGTAATGTAAATGGGCTTAAAATAAGAAAGTGATTTGGGCCTCACACAAAAATATAAATTCTATTCTATCCTATATAATAGAAATAAAAATAATAATAATAGTAATAAAAATAATAATAAAACTAATAAAATGAACAAAAAAACACAATTTTTTTTTATATATCTTTTTTTAAGTGATAAAAAGAAAACAAACATCTATTAATTATCAAAAAATAAAAATTTTTAATCGAATGGTAACTTAATAAAATGTGTAAAAATGTGAAATGCATGTTGTTTTTGTTGACTTTAATAAAAAGCCAATTTTCCAAAATATGCAAAAAAATGCGACAACTGAATTAAAAGATATACAGGTGCGACATGACCAAGAATGAATAAAATATGCGGGTCAAAAATTGGGGTGCGACAGATGCCCCTATTTAAGTTTCTTCTATCGAAGATGTGAAGAGACTTAAATACAAAGTACACAATTTTTGGCCCTAAGATACTGCAAATATGCCTGTGATATTATATGCATGAATGTAGATGAGGAAAACTAATAGGACAAGGTGTCACAAGAGACAAACTACGACTAGAGAAACAAAGGAAAAGAGAACGAAACTCGACAGAGTGATCCAATTGGGAAAAAGATTGCAACAAAGGGATATCCAAGTCCACTAGGGAATGGAATCCAACTCTACTGGAGAAGAGATTACAAATCTACAGGGGAAAATACCCCACTGGTAGAGAAACAAAGGATGCACCGACTTTTACTGATGGTGGAGAAACAAGAGATACACCAACGTTTACTGAAGGTGAAACAATCCTCATCTAAACATTGACTTTTTACTTGAAGATGCGGGAATCTTGTCATCTGGATACCAACTTTCATTGAAGGTACAGGAATCTTCATCTGGACATCGACTTTTTACTTGAAGATGCAGGAATTTTGTCATCTGGATACCAACTTTTACTGAAGGTACAGGAATCTTCGTCTGGACATCGACATTTTACTTGAAGATGCAGGAATCTGGTCATCTGAATACCAACTTTTACTGAAGGTACAGGAATTTTCATCTGGACATCGACTTTTTACTTGAAGATGCAGGAATCTGGTCATCTGGATACCAACTTTTACTGAAGGTACAGGAATTTTCATCTGGACATCGACTTTTTACTTGAAGATGCAGGAGTCTGGTCATCTGGATACCAACTTTTACTGAAGGTACAGGAATCTTCGTCTGGACATCGACATTTTACTTGAAGATGCAGGAATCTGGTCATCTGAATACCAACTTTTACTGAAGGTACAGGAATTTTCATCTGGACATCGACTTTTTACTTGAAGATGCAGGAATCTGGTCATCTGAATACCAACTTTTACTGAAGGCACATGAATCTTCATCTGGACATCGACTTTTTACTTGAAGATGCAGGAATCTGGTCATCTGGATACCAACTTTTACTGAAGGTACAGGAATCTTCATCTGGACATCGACTTTTTACTTGAAGATGCAGGGATCTGGTCATCTGGATACCAACTTTTACTGAAGGTACAGGAATTTTCATCTGGACATCGACTTTTTACTTGAAGATGCAGGAATCTGGTCATCTGGATACCAACTTTCATTGAAGGTACAGGAATCTTCATCTGGACATCGACTTTTTACTTGAAGATGCAGGGATCTCTTCATCAAAGGTGTAAAATAAATACACTCTTGATCCAAATTTCATGAGAGGTCTAAATGATCAGAGACAAAATCAATCCAAGAATGAGTTGGAGAGAAACGGTCAACAAGGACTCTTCCTCACAAGGAATAAGCTCATGTAAGGATTTATCCTATCCAAAATGGAAAGGAAAGCTAAAGCAAATACTCCCACGAGGGATAAACTCAGTGGGGAATTTAGAAAGGATACACACTTTTCTGCTTAGAGCTGACACTCTATTGGAGAGAGGGAATAAATTAATTGGGGATAAACACAACCAAAATGGATTTAGGATCATTAGGAAATGCAAATGTGCATGAAAGGTGTAAGTATGAATGTATGCATACCATGCATATGTTGACAAAACAGATAAACTGGGGATCTTCAAAACATTACAGTGTAACGAGATACTCGACTAGATGAAGACTTCTACATAGAGCTTGTCCCTTGCAACATCCTCTAGAAGAAATAAACTTATGCTGGAGATGAGAGAAAATTGATGGGAGTAACATCCATTAGGGAAATAAACCCTAGAGAGAAACCACACTTGTCGGAGAAACTTACTAGCAGCGTAACCATGCCTACTGGGGTAAACCAAAGCGAAACTGCAAACATTAATTGTTGGAGAAGCTTCAGAACTACTTGGGGGATCAGGACCACCACTTAGGAAAAAATAGAATCAGCTTACTCCATTGGGGAAATTAAAAAAAAAACGACTGGAAAAAACCCCCAAAATTCTTAAGGTTTCAAACACTATCAATAATGCAGCAAATAAACCAGCCGAAGGAGAAACACCATCAACCAGACAAATCATGATTCACAAATCATTGAGGAATCTTATGCACTGTTGTAAATGAGGATTTGAGATCTTATGCCCCTATGCTTGGCACTTGGAAGAAGATTGCCCCTGAATGATGAGCCCTTCAAGTGACTGACTTTAACATTTCAGTAATGTAACATGCCCCAGTGTGAGCCTTTGAGAGACTTTGTCTCGAGGTAACTGCCCCAGATCAACTGGATCTTGAAATAAATTGCCCCAAGTTGACTGTTCTTGGGAAGAATATTCCCCTAATTGAATCACTTGCCAATAACTAATTTCACTCAAGTGCGATTCCTTTAGTGCTAAGTGCTGACTTGCAAATAAAACAATTAATTCAAAATGGTAATTTTAATGCAACGTATATGCAAAATTTTGAAAACAAATCATTTATTGGAATGGTTAAAGGTATAACAAAAGGTGAGTCCTTATGAGGAAATTTTTATTTTGAAATTCAATTTGTGAATTTGAGTAGGATTTGTGAAAGATAATGTGATAGCATGATGTTAACACAAATGATTAGCAAACAAATTAGGAGTCAAGTTAACGCAACCTTGCAATAGTATGCTTTCAAAAGAAATCTTGCTTCAATTAGGTCTTTTTAGGGTTGTAACGTGGCCAGGTTCACGGTTTAAGAAATAAAGGATATAGGCTCAAAATTTGATTTAAACCCACCCATTCTTCGTGATGCACTTCAGTCCTAAGTTCAGTTAACTGACACATGTATTCAACTTCCAAGAGGAGTTACGAATGATGCTTGAGAACCAATAGATTCTAAGATGGGAGTCACCTATTCTCTTTGGAAGTCACACAAGCTTATTCTTGCTTTTCTTTTGACAATGATCTTTTATGACATTTCAATCCAGCGGGATGCCCTAATTTTTGCCTAAGTCTCCTTTTTAGGTTTTGACTTAGCGGGCCTTTCTATTTTTCTAATTCTCTTTTTTGGAACAACTTGTGTGACGTTTGTCCATTTGATTTGAGAATTTGTAGATGGTGACTGCCATGTTGATGGTTCAAGAGAGTACAACCATTGTAAGCTTTGGGTTATCACTATTCTTCGACATTGTGTACGAAGAGAGGACACAGTTGAACCTTTTTTGGGATGGTTCTTTTAGAAATGAATGATTCTCTTGGAGATCAAATTAATTAGTCATTGTAACTGAATAACTACCCTGCCCCAGGTTTAACATTAAGGTTTTTAATTTCTTGTAGAAATAAACTCCAACTCCTAGGCTCAAAGAGGTTAACGAGGGATTATCTTCCTTATATCTCCAGTGTTTGGGGATTTGAAATAATGCCTGTACATCATCAACAAAGTTTTATTTGAAAGCACATTGATGCAAATTGGGTATTTTGTTTATCGTCATCCTCCAATACTTGCTTAAACAAAAGTATGGTAGAGAAAAGGAAATAGGAGAAACATAAACGTAATTTTTTTCATCATTTTTTTTTAGGAAACAAAATAAAATAAAAGGAAGAAAGAGTGAATACGAATGGACCAATTCAAAACTTGCATGCTCATTTCATTAATATTACCATTAAAGTTAACAATGTTCAAAAGCAAATAAATACTTAGCAAACAAGCGAAGAAACGTAAATGCAAGTGATAAAAAGTGGCTCAATGATCTGCTTTGACCCATTGGTTTTAGGAATGTTCTTGGTGTCTCAGCACTGATCATGGCATAGGACCAATATCCTTGAAAGAGAGTATCTTTTTGTCAACCAGATCTTGAACTTTTTCCTTCAGGACATTGCAATCTTCAATGGAGTGACCTGATATCCCATCGTGAAAATCACACTTGACATTTGGATTGTATTCCTTGGGAAATGGAAACTTTGCAGGTCGGGTTGGTCTAGGAGCTATTGCTTTACTCTCGATTAGATATGGCCATAGCTGAGCGTAGGTCATTGGAATTGGGTCAATGCGGCGATCCTCCTTCTGATGGTTCCTTTGAGGTTTATTCTGATTCCGTTGACGATTCTGATTCTGAGCTGCATTCTGAGGAGCATTTTGTGAAGAATTATGAGGAGGAGATGCCCAAGGCTGTCGGTATGGTTGCTTGAATTGTGCGGCCGCAACATATGGATACTGATCGTATGATATGAATAGTGCTTGCTGATAAGCTAAGGGTCGGTAGGAACGTGAGTTATGAGACTCTCCACCATCAATTGCAAAAGCAATAGTTTCATCTTCCCACTTCTTCTGAAAGTTGTTTCCATATTTCTTGGTTCCAATCGACGATCTAGATTCCATAATCAATCGTCCTTCTCGTACGCCTTCCTCTAGTCGCATTCCCATATTCACCATTTCAGTGAAGTCGGTTGGAGCACTTGCAACCATTTTTTCAAAGTAAAATGAGCTTAGGGTCTTTAAAAACATTTTGGTCATCTCTTTTTCTTCCATAGGAGGAGAGATTTGGGCGGCAACCTCACGCCATCTTTGTGCATACTCTTTGAAAGACTCTTTCTCCTTTTGTGCCATGGCTCGGAGTTGGTCTCTATCAGGAGCCATGTCGACATTATACTTGTATTGTCGAATGAACGCTTCTACGAGGTCATCAAAAGAACTGATATGAGTACTATCCAATCCCATGTACCATTTCAAAGCAGCACCAGTTAGACTATCTTGAAAATAGTGGATCAATAACTTATCATCATCAGTATGAGTGGCCATCTTTCTACAGTACATGGTCAAATGGCTCTGAGGACACGAACTCCCTTTATACTTTTCAAAATCAGGCACTTTAAACTTGGCAGGTATTTTCACATTTGGCACAAGACACATATCATAAGCATTCTTTCCAAATGAATTCTTCCCTTTGAGGGCCTTAATCTCCTTTCGCATCTCTTGGAATTGATCTTGGAAATCATCATAAACTTCACCTCTTTCATTGGGCTCAACTTGGTAAATGGGTTCCTCAGTTTGTGGCACGGTATGTACCGAGGGTGGAATCACGGTCATTATAGGAGTAGTTTGAGCAGCTCCAGTAACAGGACGGTATCCCTCTGGCATAAAGTTGTAAGACATGCCCCCAGGGTAGCCATTAGGCATCTGATAGTGAGAGAGACCAGTGATAGGAGCCATAGAAACAGTAGCAGTAGAAACTTCGCAGATCGTAGTAGTCTGGACTTCAGTTTGTGTTTGAGTGGCACAAGGAGATGAAGGAGGTGATGGTTGATTCCGAGCAGCCACTAAGCTTTCCACCAAAGCAGTCAATCTTTCCACCCCAACTCGAAGAGTAGTTACTTCATCACGGAATTCATGATTCTCTTGTTCAAGGTCTTCCATCTTTATGTCGTGTAAGACTTCGCGTCTGATAAGGATGCCTGGGAATCAGCTTGACGATTGATGGTGACTGGATGAAAGAGACAGTTGGAATGAGGTACAAGGACAACATGGATGTATGCATGATGCAAATGATATGTCATGCAATGTTGGATGCAAAGCAAGGTAATAGAACAACCTATCGGAAGGCTCCTTAAGTTAGGATAGTTCTAAGTTCTTTACCCAAAAATCCCCTCACAAGGTTAGCTCTAAGGTTTTTGATAGCAAAGATGTCTACATCACCATAGATGGAACGGGTTCTAAAGGTCCTTGGAGTTAGCGACAAAATCAGATTTCGGTCATGCGATGGGCGAACCATCTTATGACAAATCTCATGACTAAATCTCCTCCAAGTGGGGTTTTCGTATTAGCCATTCAAGGTGTTCACCTTGGGGGCTAACACTACACAACCACCTCCTAACTTATGTTTTTTCTCTTGTTTTTCAAAAGCTCGGGTTAAGAGCTTCACTCAAGCATCGTTCCCATTCCCACAGATGAATATATATAGCAACATAAATACAAACAATAAAGCAAGAGTAAAGAAACATAATATAAGAGTAAACATAAATAACACAAGAGCACAAGAATAAGCATAAAGAACATAGGAATAAACAAACAAAGGCAAACACTTAAACATAAAACAAACTAAACTAGGGTTGACTCTCTTAAGATTTCTAACTTCCCCAGCAGAGTCGCCAATTCTGTAGCGCTAAAAATTACTCGAGGTGTCTACACACTCGAAAAAGAACAGAGTCGCCACCGATCTTTATTTATTCCAAAAACGGAAAGGGAAAATGTCGAATAAAACCCATGAATAAGAACAAATGGATAAGATGGTCATCGCAACCAAATTAGGGTTCGGGAGTCGGTTAAGCAAGGGGAAGGTATTAGCACCCCTCACCTCCATCGTACTCGATGGGACCCATTTAGTTAGTTTTATGAATGAGTGTTAGTGTAATGTTTGCGTTCTTTAGTTTATTAATCGATAAAAGGGAAAAGGAAAAGGATTTTTATTTTTTATTATCGTGCTCGCCAAGACGTTTGTATCTTGTGCCTACGTATTCCCTAGTGCAATGGGAAAGTCAGAGCAATCGTAGTTCAGGCTAAGAACCACGAATGTTTTTTTGGTTGATTTTAGCGAGAGGTACTCGATCGCTTTCAAATGGAAATACTATGCGCACATGGATATGAGATCACTACAAGAATGGATGACTAAATCAAGATAAGACATGATTTTGGCCATCATCGCATTCGAGTGGAAGATATTCGATCTTCACATGTGGAAGTATGTTCGTATTGAAAATTGAATAAGTGTCTCGTTTATGAAAAGAGTTTTAAAATGAAAAGGCCATGAGGCAAAAAGGTTGAATGAAATTGAGATTGTCTTTTTTTTTAAAGGACGTTTAGCAAAGGATTGAGTATAGGTGTGCACCTAGCGCGTCTTTACCCAAGGTATTCAACAGGAGCGAGCCACATTGTCACTTGTTGTCCTTGTTAATTAAAGTGTTTTAATTCAAAAGATCAAGGTATTCAAGAGGTGTTCACCCCTTGTCACTTAACCTCTTGGTTTGATTAAAGTATTTTGATTCAAAAGATCAAGGTATTCAAGAGGTGTTCACCCCTTGTCACTTAACCTCTTGGTTCGATTAAAGTGTTTTAATTCAAAAGATCAAGGTATTCAAGAGGTGTGCACCCCTTGTCACTTAACCTCTTGGTTTGATTAAAGTTTTTTATATTCAAAAGATCAAGGTATTCAAGAGGTGTTCACCCCTTGTCACTTAACCATTTGATTTGATTAAGAAAGCTTTTTATTTAATGCTTGGTTCAAAGGATCAAAGGTATTCAAGAGGTGTGCACCCCTTGTCACTTAATCACTTTGATTTTATTAAGAAATAACTTTTAATGTTTGATTCAAAGGATCAAAGGTATTCAAGAGGTGTGCACCCCTTGTCACTTAATCACTTTGATTTAATTAAGAAAGAACTTTTAATGTTTGATTCGAAGGATCGAAGGTATTCAAGAGGTGTGCACCCCTTGTCACTTAACCACTTTGATTTAATGTTTGATTCAAAGGATCGAAGGTATTCAAGAGGTGTTCACCCCTTGTCACTTAATCACTTTGATTTAATGTTTGATTCAAAGGATCGAAGGTATTCAAGAGGCGTGCACCCCTTGTCACTTGTTCTCTTTGATATAGTTAAAAAAAGAAGATTAACAACTTGACATTGGATAAAGCGTTTTAGGGTTTACGAAATGGGTCTAATCGCACTTGGGCGGAAAAGACAATTTTTGAAATGAAACTCGCACTTGGGCGAGATTTGCACTTGGGCAAAGAAAGGCTTCGCGCTTGGGCGAAAAAAAGAAGTAATGAGTTTAATTTATTTTTGAAGTTTTTGTGAGAAGTTTTGAAATGGACCCGACGTTAAATCGAGTGTTTTATTGAATGTAAATTTATTATAAAAAGAATTGATTTTATTATGGTAATCAACTAATGAGAAGTGTCTAGTCAATTAACTAAATTAACTATGGATTAACTAACATGATCAATTAAATTAAAACCAATTTAATTCAATTAATTAATATAGTCAAAGTTTTAGTTAATAGATTTAATTAACAAAACAAAAATACTATGTCTTGATAATAAAAATAAAAATAAAATGTTGAGACAAGAATAAGTGGGCTGAAAGGATGGAGGCCCATTGGTGTTGGGAGGTGTATATTGACACACAAATGATTGGTGAGGTAAAGAAGCATTTGGGCCATAAAAAAAAACACTCGGCCCAGGAGGAAGAAGAAAAACAAAATGGAGAAACCCTAGGAACTAGTATGAGGCGCCGCTGCACCTCCTTGTTTCTCTCAACATTTTAACCCTCCTCTTTTTTCAATTGGAAAATTAAATTAAATGAAATCAGAGAAAAAAAACAAACAAGACTCTCTCTTCTCTGCTCTCACGACTTCGCTCATCTCTCACATGATATCCTTGTTTCTCTCTCGCGATTGATGTTCATGGATTTCCAGAAAGAACAAAAAAAGTTCTATTCTATTCATCGATCTCTCTCACGCTCTCTCCCTCTATCGCTCACGAGGAACTCTCAATCTCTCGTGTTTGAATCTCTCTCAGTCTTACGGTTTCGGTTCTATCGGAACAAAAACAAAAACATTCAATCAAATACCCGATTCCCACATGAACCGTAAATGCCCCAAAGTACATGCTCAGAGATTTACATGGTGATTACAAGTTATAGTTACAAGTATAAATTAGCAAGTGAATAAAGGAAAAGAAAACAGGGCGAATTCGAATCAAGGTCTACCTCAAGGTAAACACGTTCTTCCTTTCTCTTCTCTGATTCCGCTCCGTCTCTTTCTGCTTCCGCTACTTCGGTTTTGTTTTGAGTGAAGGTTACCGTGAGCAGTGGAGATTTGGGGTTGGGTGACTCGGTTTCACGGTGATGATTATTGTGGTTCAATAAGTGTTTTGAGGGGAGTGAGTTGATGTTGTTGAGGGATATTGCAGGATTCTGTGTATTGTTTTCGTGTATGGGTTTTTGGAGAGTGATTCGGGTAGAACTTTGGCAGAGGTTTTGTATGTTATTGTTCTTGGTGGCTGCCGATTCCCCCCGACTTCTGTCTGCTGAGAAACTCATTATATAGAGCTGAGATTAATTTCAAAAAAAGAATTGAGGCCTCCTTGTTCATTAAGTTTTCCTCTTTGTTCTTCTCTGCTATTTTGCTTTAATGATGCAGGTCTTTGTATGGATATTTTGGTGAATATTTTGGAGTTTTTGAAGCAGATTGGGGCAGCAGCATAGCAGGTTTGTTGGACCGTTCTGCTTGGCATAGTGGAGCAGCAAGAATGCAGAGTTTTGGACCCTTGTGTTTGTCATTGACCATTTTGACATATGTGCAGGGCATAGCTAAGACGCAGAGACGTGAAACAAAGCTATTTTTTCTCTTTTTTTCTTTTTTTTGTACTATTTTTTGTGGTAATGTAAATGGGCTTAAAATAAGAAAGTGATTTGGGCCTCACACAAAAATATAAATTCTATTCTATCCTATATAATAGAAATAAAAATAATAATAATAGTAATAAAAATAATAATAAAACTAATAAAATGAACAAAAAAACACATTTTTTTTTTATATATCTTTTTTTAAGTGATAAAAAGAAAACAAACATCTATTAATTATCAAAAAATAAAAATTTTTAATCGAATGGTAACTTAATAAAATGTGTAAAAATGTGAAATGCATGTTGTTTTTGTTGACTTTAATAAAAAGCCAATTTTCCAAAATATGCAAAAAAATGCGACAACTGAATTAAAAGATATACAGGTGCGACATGACCAAGAATGAATAAAATATGCGGGTCAAAAATTGGGGTGCGACAATATCCATGGTGACTTTTGGAGCTTCAGAAGCTGGAGGTATGTACCCTTCTGGAATAAAGTTATACGGCATGCCCCAAGGTCGATCGGGTGACACGGTATACTGAGGAATGGGAGTAGAAACAATCTCGGAAACCACAGTCCTTTGCGGTTCTTCTAGCGTTGGTCGATTCTGCGCAACTACCAGGGCTTCTACCATACTATTGAGTCTTTCAACAGTACCTTTGAGAGTATTAATCTCCTCTCTGAGTTCTTCATTCTCTTGCTCAAAGTCTTCCATTCTTTTCTTGCGATTTGAACGAGTGTTGTATGGATGAGACAGCTTGAAAGTCTTGGTTCACCTCCTTCTCCTCCTCTCTTTCTGGAGAAAGGAAAGTGACTATTAGATCCGCGACAATTCTCGTGTCAGTGCGTACAACTAAAGCGATGTATGATATGCAATTAAGTTAATTATTTTTCAAGGAAACATCATAATTACGTTATGAAACATCAAACTTTTATTAATTAAGCGAAAACGCCGTTTTTACACACTTTGAAAAGGGAAATACAGAGAAACTGAGAGAAAGGACTATAAAACATTGACGAAGAGTCGACTTCACGTTCTAACATCTTCTGTTTCTTGAGCTGAGCGTTCTCTGACGTGAGCTGATCGATGATCCAGGAAGCAGGAGGGATATGATGAGAGAGTGATGATTGTGTCCCTTGTCGATCGAGTACTTCAAGTAACTCATCCTTCCTTCTTAGGATGTTTTGAATCTCAACATTTTCCGTGTTGACGATTCGATACTTGTTCCTCCAAGCATTCCTTTCTTGACATACCTTGTTTAATGCCGCTTGTAATTTTTCAACATCGGTGGAGGAAAGGTAAATTGGTTCCCTTTAGGGGAATAGGTTCAGCATGTTGCCATGATCTTCGATGTTCTTGAAGAACAGACCCTCCAATTGGATGTCTCTTGGTATATTTTTCATGGGATAGCCGTATTGACGACGGGCTAAAGCTGGATTGTAACTAATTCCTCCCTTAGTTCCAATAAGGGGTATGTTGGGAAAACTTCCGCAAATGAAGATAATCTTGGTTTCGTCGTTGTCAGGGCTACACCAATCAATGTCTGTATGAGTGAGAGACATGATTTTCTGTGCCCAGTAAAGGCCATCCCTCATATTCCAGAAAGTGTTAGACTTCGGCAGGTGCGAAACGAACCATTCGTATAACAATGGTGCGCAGCATGTGATTAATCCTCCTTGTTGTAGGTTTCTTGAATGCACAAAGTGATAAGCATCCGCAAGCAAGTTTGGAACTGGATTTCCAATTAAGAAGATTTTAATTGCGTTGATGTCGACGAAATCGTTAATGTTAGGGAACAAAAACAATCCGTAGATAAGCAAAGCCAAGATTTCCTCAAAAGCGCTCATATATTGGATGCTGATGAAGTACCGAGCTTGATCAAACAGGAATTTGGAGGGAAATCCTTGAATTCCTCCTCTACTCACCATACGAGTTCTGATGTCGACTACGTTCAAAGGAGTAGTTGCAGCAATGATAATGTCGTCAGGATTCTTTTCCAAACCGAAGTACGGATCTTGCGCGTACACGGGTATTCCAATCAGACGAGAGTACTCCTCCAACGTAGGCATGAGCTGATAATCTGGAAAGGTGAAACAGTGATACGTTGGATCGTAAAACTGCACCAATGTGGGAAGGATCCCATCCACAATGTTGGCATTGAGCAAAGACAGAAGTTTTCCATACTTCTCCTTGAAATCCTGGGGGTTGACCACCAGTTTTCCGAGCTTTCCCAGTTCCTCGACCTGGGGAATCTTGAAGGTGTATTTCTTAGCTCTCTTTCTTCCATAATCCATGGTATAGATCCTTAAGTCCTTTCTCCATTTCTCTCTTTCTATGAAGTTCAAAACGTTCGTTATTTAGTTTCCTTGAAAAACGACTCGAAAAAGACTCTTTTGTTTTTAGTTGTTATTAATGAATGACGCATGAATGCATGAATGCACACACAAGAGTTTTAAACAAACATGGTGTTGAAGGGTATAGTGGTCATGAAGTCAAAACTCAAACCTCGCCCCAATGGTAAACTAAGGATAAGGATTTTTGTACCTGTAGAACGGGTTCTAGGGGTCTCAGAGTTTTTGCTCAACCTTAAAGATACGTTGATTGGTATCTATAAGAGAGTTTTCTCTGAGTGTAGTATCTGCGTGACAATTACTTTCGTAATCAACGCTTTACGTCCTAAAAAAGGCTTTAAGTTGGGTTAATGTGTTTCTAGGTCCTCCTGGTACAAATCAGTCTCGGAATGCAGTGGCGCAGTTAATCACAACCAGCCAGGCAAATCCCAAGAGTAGACTTGGAAACCAAGATTAGAAGGTCTTCACCAGGAAGACATCCTCCTTCCTATCTTATGTTGTACTCAAATCCAGGTATAGGATTTCTCACCACAAGGGGGAATCAAGCCCTTTCCCGATACATAATAAACAAAATAAACAAATATATATGCAACAATCACATGAAATGACACAGAGGTTATGCAGGACCTCTCTTGTTTGAGGGGGAATTTGGCATCCCTAATTCCTCATTGGGGCTGGACCAGCAACAGGTCAACCATTGGTTTGGATGAAAAACCAAGGTTTTTAACACTTATATCCCCAGCAGAGTCGCCATTTTTCTGTGGTGCCATTTTTTTACCTCCCCGTTTCACTTGGGAGGACGGCACGCTAGACCCTTCACGCGAAATTTGAAAGGAGAATGCGCCCGGGATGGGATGAATTTTGTTTCAGTTCTTCCTACGATATCACACGAACTTTCTTATTGTCCTACGAGTAGGAAAGGGAAAAAAAAGATCTCAACTAAACCCTAAGAGTTTGCTAAGTGTGGGGATTTCACCTAGACTAGAAATTCTGGAGTCCGGGGGGTCGGTTATACATAGGGAAGTGTTTAAACACCCTACATATCTGTAGTACTCTACAGGAACCTTCTCTGTGTCATTGTGATTGTGTTTATTGCTAATGATTGGGAAAGTTTCTCCTTTGTATTAGGAGAAGGAATTGAATTGATTTTAAAAGACAGACAGACAAACAAACTGACTATTTTTGGTATTTTATTAGCTCGCTGAGATTCCTTGTGAACCTCATGCCTACATATCCCTAGTGGAAGTCAGAGCTTAATGTAGTTCGGGGAACTAACTAGGGAAATTAATTGTTTCTGGTGCCTTGCTTGAAGCTCAAGGTTGAAGCTTGAATTAAATCTCTGTTTAAAGTAAAGAGCCATGAAATCATCTTTACAGAGAGGTATTTGTACTATTCCACCACAAACATTTAAAGGAGTGACAGAATAACTGAATTCATTTCATTCAAGAGGGGGGCCTTACTTGTGTATGTGCAAGTATACTAGTCAAATGCCTCTTAAATGAAAGAAAAATGCTCATCCAAATTAGGGAAAGTTACCACATGTCTGGGTTTTACTGCCAGCTCATGCCTTTCAAAATCCTAAATGGGAGACTTGATTGAAATTGAAATGAAATGTAATGTTTGTTCGAATGTGGTAGAGTAGTAAAAACATCTCTCTATAGAGATAAGCTATGTCTATCTACTGTATGAAAGATTTGACTTTAGCTGCCTTGCATGAGGCCCAAGCTTGAGGCTTTTGATTGATTTATTGACTTATGAAATGATAACTCTACTGGGGAGAATTTAAATTAAGGAGTTTTTTGGTGTTCTGTACAAAGCCCAGAATTGAGGCTGACTCTTTTTTTTAGGGAATTTATCTTAGCTGGAGAAGTTGTCTATTAAAAGACTGATTTTTGTCATGTTTTTTGGAGGCTGACCCTTTCCAGGGGTTTTGACTCTTTTGGGGAAATTATCTCCTAAGAGAATTAATCTTTGGATTTTGAAGGACTGATTTTGGAAGCTAACCCTTTCCAGGGGTTTTTGTTAAAATGAAAGAATGTGTGGAGGCTAACCCTTTCCAGGGGTTTTTGTTAAAAATGATAGAATGATTTGGAGGCTAACCCTTTCCAGGGGTTTTTGTTAAAATGAAGGAATGATTTGGATGCTAACCCTTTCCAGGGGTTTTGGTTAAAATGATAGAATGATTTGGAGGCTAACCCTTTCCAGGGGTTTTTGTTAAAATGAATGGCAGAAAGATTATCTAGAGGAGACTTCTTGTTTAAAGCCCAAGATGAAGGCTGACTCTTGCTGAGGATAAGCAAACAAGGATCCTAGACTCTGCTAAGGAAGATTGATGAAGATAAGGGTGACAGAGACTGTCCATGTCTCTCATTGCAAAAATGTACTCAATGTAAAATTGAGACAATCTTAGCTTGTTTAAAGTCTGGTTTTAATTGGAAGAAACTCACCAGGATAGGCTAAAAGGTAACTAAAGACCTGTTCCTATGTTTATAACAAACCTGATGGGTCCTTGTATACAAGCTCAAGAGGAAGCTGGAAATGCTTTTAAGAAGCCTGTGGGTCCTTGTACAAAGCCCAAGAGGAGGCTAATCGAGGGTCCTTGTTATAGCACAAGAGAAAGCTATGTAGTTTTGAACTTATTTTGGCTCTAAGCAAATGGGTAAGAGGTTTCACCGGGAATAATTCCTCTTGGGTGGACGTGCCCTATTTTTTTGTTCTAAGATTTTTGCCAAGATGTTTCACCGGGAATAATTCATCTTGGGGGGTTTGAACTACAGATCTCTAATTAGGAAAGAGCCTTCACCGGGAAGACATTCTCAATCCTAGGCCATATTCCTATAATATATATATAGTTTAACTGTCCTAGGGTTTACACTCAAACGTAGTTCTAAACAAATATATGTACAGTTTATATTTGACAGTAATTTAAATAAAGACTGTAAATTGAAAGCTTGTAAAGCCTAACCTGGATGGAGTGGAGGCCTTTGAAGAAGTATTTACAAAGCCTTACCAGTAATTTTTGTTGTTTTGATAACAATTGAATATTTATGATAAACAGTTAAGGGTTTTTGAAAACAGAAGAAGTGAAGATGGACAAAGGTCACATAGGTATCTGAAGAGTTTCACCGGGAATAATGCACTTCAAATACCAGAAGAATGTTTTGAAAACAGAAAGAAGATTTTGTAAATACAGTTTTGAAAACACACTATGAAAAGAAAGAAGGTGTTGGGTCTTACACTCTATTAGAGGCCCAAAGATTATTTACTGTTTTTGAAGCAGTGAAAATGAAGATTGGAATGATGTAAGTTTTTGTTGTTTGAAAACCTTAATCACCTTGTTTAATAGGAGATTGAAAACAATTTTGAAAATTTGACAAAAGTCAACTTAATTAAGGTAAAAATAAAGATCTTTACCTAATTAAGACCTAAACAATTAGGGTTTTATCATAAAATTATCCACAAAATAATTTGGTTAAAACAAAATGAGTATATACATTTAAAGTATTTAAGAAAACACTTAAAAACATATTATTTTAAACCTAGTAAAAATACATGAAATAAATAATATTTTTATGATTTTTTTGATTATTCACAAAATAGATATATTAAATAACAAGTGTGTGAAAAATGAAGTGAAAATAACTTAATTTGATAGGTGAATTACTTGTGTGAAGTTTGTGAGAAAAATGAAAGAAAATGGGTGTTAAAAAAATAGTTTTGGCCCTTGGAGGATTTGAACCCACGCCCTCTAGGTCACACACTCAAAACAAACACCACTGAGCCAACGCGCATGTGGTGATAGTAAGCTGGTTTCAATGCAATTCATATAGTGTTCAAGTGTATAGAAGCAAAAAGAAAATAAAATCAAAAGGTCTGAGGCGAGGGGGATTCGAACCTCAGACCTTGGGCATGAGGAGACTAAGAGCGCATGTGTGGCCACTGGGGCAAGTTATTCATTCGTTTATGAAACGCATATCATTAAATATAAAATAAACTCTGTTCAGAGATTTGAAAAATGGCGCCACCCTCCGTCTTCGTCTTCAACCTCAAGCTCCAACATTTTTGAAATTCTGATTCTCTCAAATCTCAACAAATGGCCTAGGTGTAAACATGAAACTTGTTCTAAATTCACTCACGATTCTAAATATGTAACTAACATAAATTTATATTAACTACATCTAACTAATTTACTAAAAAAACGTGAAGAACCCTAAAATTTGAAAATCAAATTAAATGACTATACTGAAAGATAAATGAATGATGATAGAGGGTTTTCAATCCTCTAATGATGCTGAACAAGATAGAATCGAGCTTTATCACAAAGAGTGCTTAAATTAAAGAGGTGGAGTTCAGAAACGTACCTCTGAAAATGGAGGTCGTGAGGACGATAGAGGGCACCTGGGCTTGTATGAATGATCCTAAAAGCTTCCTTGGGACTCAGTGATGCTAACTGGATGCTTGTTGTGACCTCAAACCTTCTGAATTACTCTACTCGACTCCTTCGATTTGAGCTTCTAGTGAACATGGAGGATGTTGAATCTGCAGTTACAGATGGGCTGCGACCATCTGAATAGCTTCCCTATACTCTAAGGAATGTGCCTGGATGCTTAACCTTGCTTGGAACCTCCTGAATTGCTCTATGGTCCTCCAACTGCAATTGCTCCAAATGAGAGGTGAAGATGATGATTCTCCACGCCCAGAAGTGTTCCAGAGGTTTGGATCACCTCTAAATGCCTCCCTCAATGTGTTTGAATACTTACTTTCAAAGAGAGGGCTTTGGTTTGAAGAATCCGAGTCTTCTTGCCAAAGGACCTTTGAAAAAACTAAGTATGAAGAAAGGAAAGAGAAAGCAAGAATTCTGTTGCTTTGGTGTGTTTTTCTACTGAGGTATGCTCTCCTATTTATAGGCAAATGGTTCAGTATAGTTGCAGAGGAGTGAGCTTGCTTAGTGAGGTTGATTTGGTTTTCTTGGCCATGAAGGAAGTTTGCAAATATCTCTTATGCAATGATGAGAATTTTGATTCCATTTGATCAATCCCCTAGCCCTCGATTTTGCTTGATCTTAGGGGATAATTCTGAGACAGAAATGAGCTCTAATTGGTTGGTGAGAAGATTCCTTGGGTGATTCATCAATTTGCCATAAATTCTCAAATGTAATCATTACATAATCACGTGTTCTTGTTTTGGGAATCTTCCTCAATTCTTATGCTATGGTGAAAATGAATGCATGGCATGTTTTCAGATGTGGTATGGGTCGTGTAGCATCCATAAGTGAGGTCATGTGCACATAATTTCAAAGTTCAAAAATGAGGCATGACCTATAATTTCACTTCATGAGGCCAATTTTGAACAAGCATAACTCTTAGCTCAAAATGAATTTGGAGAAGGTTGAACACAATTTGGAAAGCCCTAAACATCTACTTCAAATCATTAGTTTATGGTTCCTTCAGAATCATTTGGGAAATTTGTGAAAAATGAGCCCAAAGTTGGATAAAAACTAGGTTAAAAACACTTACAAAAATTTCTAAGTTTTTATAACCTAAAGCTTCAAAATTCCAAAACTCTTAAATGGTTGATCTTTTGAAAAAAGTTCCTATGTAAGATGTTGTTTTTTTTGCAAGATCTACAACTTTAATGTTGGAAGTTTTTTGAGTCGTGTAGGTGAAATTTTGAGTTCCAACAATGCCCTCAAAAACCCTAATTCTCGACTTTTTGCTCCTTGGTGAATCTCTTTGAATTTATTTGGTCAAATGAATTTAATATCCATATATTGATGATATTGATCTTTGAAAGTCATGGTTTGACCAAAAATCTTAAAAGTCAAAGGTGAACCCATATAGTTGACTTTTTCCTCATAAAGTGAAAATTTGGACTTTTGTGTAGAATCAAGATCTTCTCCTCAAATGAGTGATGTAAATGGATTATATTGAGGTAGTAGAGGTTCTTGAATCATGTCTTGAGTTTTGGATCCATGCCCTGATTAAAAGTCAACTATCCTGGTGAATTAGGTCAAAAACCCTAATTGTCGACCATATGAAAATAATGACCGTAGGCTTTGAATTGAGGTGTGATGTCCAGTGGATCTTGTCATATGAGCTATTTGAAGATGGTTGATGTCTTTGAATGATCCCCTGGGGCTTTTTAGGGTTTCCCAAAGGTGATCCTTGATTTTAGTCCTTGATAGGCTCAAAAACCCTAGTCTGGTGACCTGAGTAAACCTGTACTCAGATGACTGGGTGTCTAATCAATCATAGGTGAAAAAATGAAGCTCTTGAGTCCTATGATTATGTTAGAGACGAATCCTTCTACTGATTGATCCTTTGCCTGAGTTTTCTTGTCTTTGAACATCCTCGATTAAATGCCAGATGAAGAAGTGACTGCTCTGGGTACTTGCTTTGACCTGATGAAAATCCTGAAGATATGTCATCTCAGGGGGGTCAAAAATTAGGGTATGACAATTTGGTTTACATAAATGGAAGGTTTATGATAAAGTAAGAGGAGGTATAAAGAGACATACCTCATTAATTAGTCTTATATTGATCTTCGATTTTCTGAATCAGTTTATCATCCTCTTTAAAGGATATCACATAAGATGTCCCAAACGTGGATTGATATTGAACTATAAGTTTTGGTACTGTTAGTACATTGCAACACATGTTTTGGTTTAGTACATTTTTTTGGTACTGTTAGCACATTGCAGCACATGTTTGGGTACTGTTATTACATTTTTTTGGTACTGTTAGCACATTGCAGCACATGTTTTGGTACTGTTAGTACATTTTTTTGGTACTGTTAGTACATTTATTTGTATGAACTCATTTTTGTATGTGTTAATTGTTGTGTTTAAAATATTTAGATTATCAAGTGATAGACAAAGAGTGGACTAAATTTCCATGGTTTAGTCAAGAGTACATCAACGGTGTTACTTGATTTTTAGACTTTGCCTTCACTAATGAAAGCCCGCAAGGAGGAGGATCGTGAAGAGGTGGTCTTAGATGATGATGGAAAGCCTATTGGACCCAATGATCGAACCTTGACAGATTTAATAATATAGTTGTGTTTTATATTGTGTAACTCTTAGAACTTATGTTTTGAATTTGAAATGACTCTCTTGAGAGAATTAAACTTGGTTGTGTTTAAGAATATGACATCAAAACTTATCTATATTTTAGCGACCTTATTAGTCTGTAACGTCACTTAATGTTATTTCTTAATGAATATTTTGTTCTTGACATTAATGTTTAATTTGCTTGTAATTAGATTCTAATCATCAATGTCTACAAAAATGACTATTATTGTTAGAATTTTATATTGATATAAAATGACATTTTTATGCCATGGCACAATAAACCATATATGGCAAGATTAAGGGTGTAGAACGTACACAATATTTTCAGGGTTTGATATTGGTGGTCACAAACAAATCGTGGCAAGATTAATGTTGTAAACGTATAAAATATAGCCAGGGTTTGATATTGGTGGTCACAAATAAACCGTGGCAAGAGCGTGGCAACTAAACTGTATTCTATACATAAAATAAGAACCGTGGCTTTACGATATGGCCACAGTTTAAAACTGAGGCGAAAGACAAACCGCGGCCTTAATCTAGATCCCTAAACCGTGGCCTATACAAGCCATAGATGACCATAAAACATGGCACAAACAAGAAAACTGTGGCTTATACTTTAGGCCACGCCCCCATATCCCTCAGTTGTATTTTTGTGGCCAAAGTGTTAGACCACAGTTATTTTGAATATTACCGCGGTTTTTCTGGCCGTGGCAAATGACTTTTTTTTTTTTAGTGACATAACTAAAATCTTATAAAACACAAAACACCTCTCCCTCAAGATCCTCAATATGAGATAATAATAGGATTTTATTGTCAGGCACAATATATGACTAGACATAATAATAATAACTTAAAACTATGATTCACTTCCATTAAGCATTGGCTTCGTGCATTTACATTTTTAGGAAATTGTTGACAAATTTAAATGGAATAGAAATTTTAAACTTTTGATCCCCTTCAATATTATTACCATTCCCATTTCCTTTGATGTCTTGATTGTCAATCAACTGTAATCTCTTATTTTCCTTAGGACCATGTTGCGGGGGATTTGGTAAAAATTTTGGATATCTTTTGTCCAAAACTGGTTGCGAGGTTAATCCTATTTGTTGGTGTGAAGCAGATGGTTGAGACTGATTTTTTGAGATCTCCGACCCCAACCAGGCCATGTTTGTTGATTGATTATTGTTTGTGTTGTATTTAGACAGAGCATCACCAGCGCAATGAGGACACAACGTGAGTTTCCAGTTCACGGTTTTATAGACTTGTTCAAACATGTAAAACAAGGCTGATGAAGGATGTCTAATAGGACCATTCACAGTGTAATTCAAACAAGCATTAGACACATGAAAATTAACAATCATAGAAAGACCGATATCTAAGCTGTTTTGACCTAAAATATATCCACTATTAAAAGCGTAATAGTGTGCCACAGTTATTGCATAGAGTTTGTTGTCCTCTCTACTCTTTCTCTTCCCCTCTATTACTACAAGGCCTCCTCTTCCTGCTCTACCATAGCAGAAAACCCAAGTCGAAACACCACCGTCTCGATTAAAGGATTCGTTGAACTTGAAGGACGTAGTATATTTAAAGCCAGGGTCACAAGAGTAAATGAAATGAAGAGAATTGTTTTCAGCTCTTCTTGAAGATCTATGGATCTCGAGATTCATACCTTGGCCATAACATATGTGGTCCGTGAGACCGAGAACTACGACATTGACACGGTCACGATCGTCCATAAATTTACCAAGCATGAGTGTGCAGTTTGTCATAAATATGTTGTATCGCATAATCCAACACTCGCAATCTTCATCATCGTCGTCGCTGTCATCGTCGTCGCTGTCATCGTCATCTTTTATCATGTTGATGGAAGCATGGTTTCCAAGTATTACATGAAACTGATCACCACAAAGGGCGTTTCCCATGTGACTGTCAGACTTAGACACTCCAAACCAGGAATTTGTGTTTTGTTTTTCTACAGGTTGTGTTCATTGGGGAAACTTATAAATATGCCAAAACGGAATCGATTTATAAAGCTACTTTTTATGGTTCGTTCTTATCTTTAAACACGATATTTAAAGATTTATTCTTACCATTGATTCTTAATAGATCCTAATGCATTTTTATTGTTCGTTTTCCATTATAAATTGTTGCTGTTGTGTTAACCTCACACAATTCCCATATTTTTCCTTTATTTTTAAGATAAGATGTCTTTTAGAAAAGGGATTGACTACTTTGAAACATATACTAAAGGTATGAAACTCATAAACAATTCAGGTAGCAAATTCATTTCCGTTTTCTAAAAGATGTATTACTCATGAATCCAATAGTTGATATTTCTTCCTCTCATCTCTCATTTAAAAAATGCTCTCACTTGATATGCTCCCATATATATATATATATATATATATATATATATATATATATATATATATATATATATATATATATATATATATATATATATATATATATATATATATATATATATATATATATATATATATATATATATATATATATATATATATATAAGCAAGTACAGTGGCGTCCACTGTGAGACTGTGAGACTCTGGTAAAACTATTCTAGCCATGCCTTCTATTATGACCACCATTCCTAGCCCGAATCGTTCCCACTCATGGTTGCTAGCACTAAAAAAAATGCTTAGTAGTGACGTGATTTTCACGGCACAACATCTTTTTTGCGACGTGAACGTCTATGCTGCAAGGGAGTGCGCAACAACTCAGCAGTGACATGATTTTCACGTCACTAATTTGTGACGTGAAAATCACGTCGCAACATCCTGCACATAAACGCTGCAATTTAATGACGTGATTACCATGTCACAACTTTGCGATGTGACTCCTCACATCAGCATGTTGTGACATGATATACATGTCATTAATTTGTCACATGTAAATCACATCACTAAAATTACATTTTAAAAATAAAATATTCTGATTAATATTAATAAAAAGGTTTTTAGTTCTAATTCTGATTTAAAATTAATAAAAACGATTTATTTAAATATAAAATAAAAATTATAATATAATAATAAATAAAATATAATCAATAAACAAAAATAAAAAAGTTATGAATTAAAATTAAATTTAATATCTTACATAAATTAAAATTTAATATCTTTCACAATTTCAAATTTCAAATTAAAATAAAAATAAAATTAATCTTTTGTGTCAAAGGTTGACCTGCACAATTGACTTTTACAAGAAGAACTGCAATCTTGTGGATTCTAATTGAATCAAGCTCTCCTCTTTAAATAAATGATGTGAGTGGATTATAATGTTGAATTGAAGATCCTTGAATCATAGCTTGAGCCATGGAGCCATGTCCTGATTAAAAGTCAACTTCCTAGATGAATTAGGTAAAAACCCTAATTTGTGTACCAGATGAACTTGGAAGTTGCTGATCTTGAATAGAGCCATTCTTGTGCTTTGATTTAGATGGGATTGATCATTTGAGCATATGAGAATGCTTTTACTCCCTTGGAAGCAACAATTTTTTTGATATTTTGGTTAGTAAATAACATATGCATGATGACAATCATAATGATGATGATCCTACCATTTGAAATGGGGTGGGATCTCAGTGGTCAAAAATTGGGGTACAACAGCTGCCCCTATTTTATGTTCCTGATAGCAGATGAGGGGAAGATGGAATCTTCGTCTCAGCACGGTAGGGGGGACTTAAATACAGAATGATAGCACAATTTAGACACTGAGAGCCCACATGCATGATATGAATGCGATGTATATATTTTTGATTTTATATGGAATAAAGAAATAAACAACATCCTTCCTTCATATTACTAGAAAGGGACCTGATTTATTGGGGACACATAACAAATCGTCCCTGACACTGGGGAGACTAATCAATATTACAGACTGTTCCTGACGCTTGAGAGACTTTCACTCACTAGGGAAAGAAAAACATCAGGCTCCTCAATGAAATATCTCTAACACTAAGAGACTTATCTTTCATTGGGAAAGAACATCGGGCTCCTCAATGAACTGTCTTTGACGCTGAGAGACCTATCTTTCATTGGGAAAGTATATCGGGCTCCTCAATGAAGTGTCTCTGACGCTGAGAGACCTATCTTTCATTGGGAAAGGACAGACTTCAATAAGAACTGCCTCGACCGCTGGAGAAAATTCCATTCATAAAGGATAACTACCATGTTCTGCAACCGATTGTCTTCATCATCTTGAGAAGGCTAACCATCTATTGAAACTCTTATCATGAACTGTCTCTAACGCTGAGAGACCTATTGTCCAAAAATTTCTTCACCACAAATAATTCGATTGCTCCATAGAGATTGTCATCTTCTTTCAAGAAGGAAATGCCAGACATACGTGTTTTCTCAAATAAAGAGACCATTTGCTTGTTGCCGGGTAATAAATTCGGAAGTAGCAAAAATATAAATATGTTGTATCGCATAATCCAAAACTCGCAATCTTCATCATCGTCGTCGCTGTCGTCGTCATCTTTTATCATGTTGATGGAAGCATGGTTTCCGAGTATTACATGAAACTAATCACCACAAAGAGCGTTTCCCATGTGATTATCAGACTTACACACACCAAACCTGAAATTGTGTTTTGTTTTTAAAGGTTGTGTTCATTGGAGGAACTTATAAATATGCCAAAATAGAATAGATTATAATGCTACTTTTTATGGTTCGTTCTTATCTTTAAACATGCTTTTTTAAAGGTTTATTCTTACCATGGATTCTTATCGATCCTATTGCTTCTTTAATTGTTCGTTTTCCAAATTAAATTGTCGTTGTTGTGTCAGTTAAGGGTCGTAAAACGGGCCGCCCACCCCTCCTTATGCCCGCTAAAAAATGAGCGGGGCGGGCATGCCCGTCAAGTAAAATGGACATAAAAGTCATGTCTGTCCCGCCAAGATGGCAGGCGGCGGGCTTACCCGCCTATTTTTATTTATATTTTTTTAATAGATTAATAGACTTTTTTTTACCTTTTAATTAAACTTTTCACATATTTTTTAAAACAATTTTTTATAAAAGCAACTTTTTAACAAGTTTACTTAAAAAAATATTACATATATTTATAAATAAATATTTAAAATAAACTATAAAAAATTGCAATTACTAGAATTAACTTAAAAAAGAGTGAGTTTTGGAGGAGGGCTGAGCTTTGACGGACGACGGGCTTTGGCGGGACGGGTATGGCGGGCGGCGGGTTTTGACAGTGCAGATTTTGGCGAGCGGCGGGCCTAAAATACAAACTCAACCGACCATTTTTTGACGGATGCGCGGGCCGGCCCGACGGACCACGACCCGTTTTGCCACCCCTACTGTCAGCCTTACACACTTCCCATATTTTCCCATATTTAATTTTATATTTTGATTTGGCATTAACAATATGCAAAACATATTTACACTTATTAATATATAAACTTGCCTATGATTTAAAATATCTTGACTTTTAATAATTATAATTATAGTATATTTATTTTGAGAAAGATAATATATTTAGTTTTAACTTATTTTCATATTAAAAAAATCAAATCATTTATATTATATTCATTATTTATTATAGTAATAAATATATTCAGTGATTACTGTGATAAATCTATTCATTAGTGTGATAAATCTTTTCATTAGTATTTTTCAACTAATAAAAAAACAAAAAGAGAAGTACTTTTTATTATAAAAGAATTATCTTATTTTAATAAAGACTAAGAGAAGTGATTTATTTAATATAATTTTTTTATTATAATATTTATTTCAACTACATAAACTTTATTCTCTTTTTTTTTTTTATTACTTTTTTTATTGTAATATTCATTTGAATTACATAAATTTCATTCTATATATTTTATTATGTTTCTTTTTTAAAAAAAAAATCCTAAATTCATCAATTTACTTTAAAAAGTGTTAGGTATGACTATATCAAAAAATAGATTATTAAGACGATTGAATTTCTAAATATTTTTTAGAAGAAAATGTTTTAAAATGTTTCATATATTTAAAAAGTCAAATTGTATTTCCATTTTAAATATATAAGAAAGTATATATTTTAATACCCGAAATATTTACAATCATGTCTTAATTAAATTTCTAGTTAGGCTATATTTGTTGGACCTAATTGTAGGGATGGTAAGAACATGAGATAATTATGATTGATGAATACGTAATTTCTTATAAAAAAAATTTTGTTATTCTTTTTGTATTTTATATACATTTTTAACTATCACTATATTATATTTATTTACTATTTATAATGATATTGTATGAACCGTGCGAAAGCACCGGTAAATGATTTCTTACTTATTTTCTTTATTTTTCTACTAAAAATATACATTTTTCGACGTGCCAAAGCTACTTAATCTGTATATATTATATTTATTTATTATTTATAACATTGTGCAATCTTTGCGAACGCACGGGTAAATGACTACTCATGGTAGATTTATAATGATATTGTATGATTTGTAATACCCCGTATTAAATTAAATGCTCTAATGTTATTAACTGACACTGAGGTTTTATCAATTGGTACATTAGAGATACTTTTGGGACATTAAGTTAGTAGTGTTAACTTAAAGATATGTCCTTATATCTCTTCCTTTTTGGTTTTCTTCTTCATTTTGCAACAAAAAGAGAAAGTTAGAGAGAAGAGTAGAGAGAAGGAAGAGCAAGAGGAGCAAAGAGGAAAAAGCTTGGATCTTCATCATTTCTCCGCCGAATCAACTCGTCTTCGACATCAACGACTCATAATCAAGGTGGGTTCTAGTTAGAAACTTATAGTTTGTTTATGGATGAGAATCTCAGTTTGGATTGGGGTTTTTATGGAAACCTAGGTTTTGGACCATATTCATCAGTGTTCATGAATAAGTGTTTATAATCCATAAATATATCATCTATAGGTTGTTTCTATGCTTTAATATGATCTAGAACAGGTTAGGATGGTTTTAGATGGTTTTGAACCATGGATTTTGTGTGTGAAGCAGAGCTGAGAACTGAGTTCTCGCGCGCTTCGCGGCGCGAACGGGGCTGCGCGGCGCGAACTATGCAGGTTTTTTAGGGGTTTTGATTCTGCCTTCAGTACGCGGCGCATACAGGGGTTCGCGGCGCGAACATTTTGGGAATCCTTAGAGACTTGCCACTGCCAGTAGTTGGCGGCGCAAACATCAGTTAGCGGCGCGAACATTGTTGAAGATTATGAGGGTTTGCTTCTGCCAGAGGGTTCGCGGCGCGACCTAGCTGCTGCGCGGCGCGAACTGAACCTTTCTTAGCAAATTCTTTAGCTTAATGAGAAATTGTTTCGATCGTAACTTTTGAACCGTAACTCTGTTTTAATCGACGTTCGAAGCAGTAGTAGGCTAGAAGTGTGTACTCTCTAGTAGTGTAGGTTTTGGGAACAAAAGGAGAATTATTTAATCGAGAGACGGGAATTTGTTTGATTACTTGAGTTGGTTTTCGTTCGGAACCATGAGGACGTTATGCTTTTGGTATGATGCTTGTGTACTCTATAATTGTTGATTGAGTTCTATTGCAGGTGGATTGGTAAACCTTTGTTATATATATTTATATCAGAGAGGTTTGATGATCGCGACTTTACGTGTCTATAAATCTGATAACTGCAAGTGCACAGTCGTGTCGTGTAGTTTTAAAAGATATCAAATCCACAGGGACTATGAATCGATCTACCGTTATCTAAGGTTACTATGTAAAGCTAGGGGTACTAAAATTTCGATTGTTCCTAAGGGAAAGTGATTGTGAGAAAATAAAGAATAATAATAAAAGACAGGTATCAGTATGTATTTCGTTTAACTAAAGGTAATCCGAAGGTCCATTGGCTTTTGCATAATTAAATTAAAAATCTTTACTAATTCAATTGATTAAAAATCCTCGTCTCAAACTTTCGCTCTGTTGATTCAGATTACTATCCTAATCCTAATGTACGCTTTCGCCATCCCATTAGATTTTAGAAGAGCTTTTTGGAAACAACGTAATTAATAAAATGCCTATTTATGAGGTTGTTATCTATTTAAATCTCCTAATCTCAAACTTTCGCTCTGTTGACTCGGAGCAAGCTAATATCCCTAACGTACGCTTTCGCCATCCCGCTCGGATGTAAAAACAATTTTTGAAAATAAATAAGTTCCAATTAGTTTTAATACGCTTTCGCCATCCTTAAAACTAATGTCCTATGTCTACTATCTGGTTAAAGATCTCAAACTTTCGCTCTATTGATTTTAACCTTTGACCGTCTTAACCCCTCAAACTTTCGCTCTATTGGTTTTAAGACTTACTAATTAAATTAGACATACAAACCAAAAACAAGTGATATTTAATAAAACATAATTAAGCCAATTTATTTCGGATCCCTACGGTTAACTTACTTTACATACCGACACCTTTAGTAATTTAGCCAGACATATTAATACGGTTAAACATGCATAAATCGGTTCGGTTCATAATAATAAGCATATTAAATGGCATATAATATATCATGCAAATAAATATAAATAAGGCGGTAAATAAAAACCTGAATTAAATAAATGGTAATCGGATCTTCAAGTACTGAACTTCCACCACAGGTTGGCTGGATCGTTCTTCGGAATTTAAATGGCAGAAAATAAAAACAAGGAAATAAAATGATAAATCTAACGTAAGGCTAGATCTATAAAAAGTTCACAACAATTTCCAGTGTAGAAATCGTTGTGAGAAAATAAGTGTTTAAATGAAAGCAGAATAAAGAAATACGGTTCGCGGTACAATTTCGGCAGCACTTCGTTGGCAGGAAATCGGACTCCTTGGAAGTGAGATAGCAGGTCCTATTTATAGGAGAGGTTTTGCTGTGACGTTGCGTGAAAAGTGGGGATTTTTGCAGACTGGGTGTGGAGACGTGCGTCTCCGTTTCTTCAGGAAGCAGCCTTGACTGATTTGAGACGTGCGTCTCAAGTGGAGAAGATGTAGGAAGGCTTGGAGACGTGCGTCTCCTTTTGCTGAGGTGGCCTTTTGAACGTTGGAGACGTGCGTCTCCACTAGCTGGGAAGGATTGGGCCACGCGCCTTTGGTCTTTCGTTGGGCTGGTTCGTCTCCTTTTGGGCCTTTTGGGTCCTAATTGCACCCCTCTTTCACTTTAGCACTCCTTTTTCATCTTTTAGGCATAAATATTGGTCATTTAAGCTCCATTTTCTTTCCTTTTCGCAAATAGTCGTAATTAAAGTGTAAAACCTGAAACAAAGCAAATACTCGCGTAATATCATAATAAATTAACATAATAAATGGAAAATGCTATAAATATCTATGGATTTTAAGCTAAATATACGATATAAAATCGTGTTATCAAATTCCCCCAGACTTGAACCTTTGCTTGTCCTCAAGCAAAATAATAAGATAAAGATAAATGAAACACACTTCCTCCACGTCGCTCGGTCATACTCAGCTACATAGTGTTCTTATTTGAAAATAATGATAATGATCCTAGCAATAGACTTATAGTAGCTACACTAGACAACTCCCAGTATGCATACCAATCCGAATCATGCTATTATAGCTCGACCTTTGACTTGTCATCATGTTTTACCCTTTTCATTCGTGCGCAATCACATTAAGCCCATTATCTCGACACGCACATAGCAGAGTAGTCGGTTAGTGACTATGATCCTTCTCATGGAGTTCTGGCACAATAAGTGGTATACTCCTTAGCGCTCATTTGAGGATTGTGGGGAATAGGACAATAGTCCTTCCTACCAAGTTCAGTACCAGATGACTTCTGAACCAATCAACCATGAGTTTTTAAATTCTTTGTATTTGAGAATTGCGACCGTTAGGTTAAATGATCTTGCGAGGACCACCTTACTTAGTAGGCACATTTCTTATTATGGTTAAGCACATAATTATTATTATGAGGATCATACACTTATATTCATCGACTCTCTGCGTAGTTGGTGTCTAAGACGGTGCCGACTGCTAGAATAAACTACTAAAGGTTACTTCAAAAATTAAAGTCGGTGGTTTTGGTATAAAGGGTATTCAAATCGATTACGCATACTTGGGGGTTTTAAAGTGTAGGGACAATAAGGATAATAACTTGAATCAATTTCTATGCGTTTCGTGTTTGAGTAGCTTCGTATTTCACGAACGTGTGGGGTTTGTATTTATCGTTTAGGAGCAAAAAGTTTTGTTATGGCTCAAGAAAATGGAAGAAAGGGTAATAACTACGGAATTAAACTGAAGGGAAGGGAAATAAACATTACAAGGAAGGGAAATAAACTGAAGGGAAAATAAACTAAAGCAAGTAATGCGACTCCCCCAGACTTAGGTGATGCAATGTCCTCAATGCATGAGAACTACTCCTCAATGTTGCGGTTGCGAGAACTGCTTGTGCCTCTTGTACGAACACGACGACGTCTATCAGTAGGAGAGCTATTCACACGAATGTTAAGATCATGCAATTGTGTAGCAATTTCAGTGTATTGGCTTACGTTCCTACTAGCATAGTCACGGTGTTCTTGTTGCATCTCTTGAATGAGCCTCAGTGTTTCATTTTGGTTTGTCTGCATAGCTTGAAAAAGTTGGTCTTGTCGTTGAATTGCAGCATACATGGCATCAAGAGTGATAGGCGGAGGATTGTTTTGAGGAGGTTGGTTGTCATCAGCTTGTCCTTGGTTGAGTTCTTCGTCATTTGCATCCACAGGTTCATTAGGGTGATCAGGTTGGTTATCTTGAGGATTGTCTTCGATAAGCCTCCAACGCTGAACATAACGGATGTTGATTCTTTCAGGGCACGGAAGGATGACATAAGGAATCAGAACTTTGTTGACGACCAAGGTGTATCGACCATCATGGCGGGGTGAAACCAAGCGGGAGTCACGGCAATAGGTGAGGTCAAGTGATTGAGTAGGCATCATGAGATGAGAGAGTGAAAGGAGCTCATCACCAAGACCTAAAGCACAGGCCAAGGAAGTAATAATTCCGCCAAACAGAAAGGGGTTTGTAGCGGGGGCGTTGACACAGCCTTGGATGTGTTGGAGCATAAACGGTGCGGCATTGAAACGAAGATTGTTTAGCGCACAGTAAAGGAAAAATAGTTCATGTTGATTTACCTTGTGGTTGTTGGATCTCGCAAAAATAGTATGCCCCAAAACACGTTGAAAATAGCGTATAGCGGGGTTTTGAATGTGAGAAGCATGTAGAGCCCTCCAACCAGTTTGAACTTCGCCAGTGAGATTAAACCACAGGTCGAAGGCGTGTTGTTCCCATGAACGACCATTGAGTTCTTGAAAGATAGTGCGGAGAGCATTCGGTGACGTATTAAAATTCAAGTACGTAGCCACAGCTTCTTGATCCAAAGTATATTCACGGTTGAACATCCTAAATTGGATGCTACCGGTTAAGAGTGGTTGATCAGAAGGAGTGTCGTAACTGAAAGAACTCAAGAATTCTAAGACGAGCGGCTCATAAGTAGGTACGAGTTCGGTACAAAGATGGTGTAGGCTAGATTTAGTGAGCAAACGGGTAACACCATCAATGAGGCCTAGAGTTTCTAGACATTCGGTGTTCACAAATTTTGTGGGAACAACCGAACGTTCATAGAAAGCGATGTATTTGGTTCGTTGAGCATCATTATCGTCTTCTCGGAATATAATATTGTTAAGGTTAGGGGGTGGTCTCTCAGGACGCACACTACGGATGATTGAACGTGGAGGCATGATGAGTTTGAAAAAGAAAAATAGAAATGATGGTGGAATGGTAGAAAAGAAATGGTATGAAGGTTGTGAAGAATAAGAGTGGTGGTGGTGTGGTTTTATAGTGAGGTTTGAAAATGGTGTGGTTAATGTAGAATTAAAATGGATTAATGGTGGTGTTTGAAGTTTAAATAGAGTAGAGAAGTGGGAAATGAATAGAGTTTAAGAGGTGAATGATGGAGGATGAATGATGTTTATGGAGTTTAAATGGAATAAATGAGGGGAAGAATGAGAAAGAATGAATTTTGAAATTCAAATTCAAAATTCAAAATGGGAGTTATTGGAGTGCTGCTGCGTGGTCAACAATGCAGACTGCTGGCCTTGGGAGACGTGCGTCTCAGGCAGTCAGTCTGCTGGGGCAGAGCATGGAGACGTGCGTCTCCTGTCCCCTGAATAATTTCTGCTGGTCCCACACAGATGGAGACGGGCGTCTCCTGTTGCAGGCAAGTGGTTCACGCATGCAAGTGACCAGACAGTGCTGACATATACCATAAATTGTCCATCTGTTCAGAACAATGTCGAATTTTAATACTATTAACAGCAAAAAGTGATAACCAGGCAAATATATATAGCTGTCAATAGCAGTGTAATATAACACAGTAGCAGTAATCAAAAGAAATTTGCATTTAATATTAAACCAGTACTGAGTGTTAACAGAAGCAGAAAGTAAAAGTGCAGAAAAATGAAAATCTAATCTAGGAATAGAAATTGCTAAAACTAGAAATAAAATCTAATAATCTAATACGGTAACATCTAGCCACGTCTATTGTTGTTCACATTAGAATAAATGTGTTTGAAAACTTCGTCGAACTGAGCATTGACGGTGTCGATGAAATCGAAGAAATGCATATGCAAAGTGTGAAGCTCGTTGCGCACATGTTGTACATCTTGTTGCAGTGCAGTGATTGCTTGCTCGTGCGTGTTCAGATTAGGCATCCTTTGATTTACTGATGCGGTGGACGCAGCGGGTTGTTGTGGCTCGAGCTCGACATCAGTCATGTCAACAGTGTAATCATCAGCAGAATCTTCAGAAGGAGTCTCAGGCTCGTACTCGGGTATAGGCTCGTCTTCTGATAAAGGTTCATACTCAGGAATCGGTTCATCTTCAGGTAAAGGTTCATACTCAGGAATCGGTTCATCTTCAGGTAAAGGTTCATACTCAGGAATCGGTTCATCTTCATGTAAAGGTTCATAGTATCCAGGCGGTGTTTCAGGTTCAGATTCAGATACAGGCATTTCCTCATCAAAATGTTCATAAGCTTGAGGAGTTTCAGGTGAGGGCTCTCTCTCAGGAATCTGACCATAGTAAAGCCAGTTGGCAGGGTTGTGCACACTTGTCCTAGGATTCGGTAAGGTGAACTGATACCAAACTTTGTTATCAATGAGCAATTCAAACCGATCAGGTCCAAGGTTACCGATGATACCTCGATTAAAGCAGAAGTTGATGTCCATAGAGTTATGGGTACCATAAGGTGTCAGTCTAAGCAAAGGTACTCTCATTCCTATGGCATTAGCAATCATAGTGACAAATCCGCCGATCCTAATGGGTGAAACTTCGTCTTGCGTGATGCGCTCGAAGTTTGTTAGCATGAATGCGATGGCATTGACCGGGCGATTCTGAGAGGAGCAGAACATGATGAATAACTCTTCTCTAGTAACTTCAGTGACATTATCAGGCTTTCCAAAAATGTAGTGAGCAAGGATCTTGTGAAAGTAGCGGAAAGCAGGGTTGTGGATATTCTCAGAGTGAAATTCATTCTCTTCAGGGTTATCGTTTCCAGTGATTTTCCCCCAAAATCTTTCCAGCTCCCAGTATGCAAGATTTTCTTCAGCTACTTTGGCGTATGCATCTGGTCCATGAGGTAGTTCTAACATTTTAGCAAAGTCTCCCATGCAAAAATTAAATTCCATTCCAAAGAGTCGAAAAAGGATGACTCCTTTCTTCAGTCCTTGTCCACTGTTTGGAAGATAGGTCAGTGAGCTCAAAAATTCCAAAGTGAGTTTCCGGTAGGTACTAAACTTGCGGAACAAGTGGTAACCGGTCCAACCGATTTGGTTTAGCAGGTGCAAAACGCTTTCTTGGATGCCAAGTCGTATCATAGTCGGTTGGTCAGGGTAGCAAGTCAAATCTATTTGTCTTTCAGCCAGCTTATTGAATCTTGCTTCTTGTCCTCTACCACGGAACACAACTTCCATATTATCAACTCCTTGCATCGTAGTTAGTAGTTAATTGAAAAACCTAGAAGTTGAAAATATTAAGATAAGTTAGAACTAGGCTAGTGTTTATTTAAAATAAAATAAAAATTAAAAATAAAATTAGGTAACAAGTTATAATAATAAATATAATTATAAAGGAAATATTTTCTCAAATTAAGATAGTAGTTATAATTATAATAATTATTATAAGATGTATGAAAAAGTAAAAATGATTAAAACTAAGATTAAAAATAGAATAGAATTTTTAAATAAAAATAAAAGATTAGAAAAAAAAATAAAGTTTTATAAATTAAAATAGAAGAATAAATAAATGTGGGTTGTCTCCCACCAAGCGCTTTGTTTTATGTCGTAAGCTCGACGATTTTAAAATAGAAAACTATTTCGAATGAGCGGGCAGCTCGTCAAGTTTAAAAACTTCGATGTTTTCATCGTGTTCGAGATGATGGTAATACTTTAGACGTTGCCCATTTACGACAAAAGGCTTTACGGTTTCTCCTTTGATTTCTATCGCTCCACTTGGATATATGTTAGTTATTTCGAAAGGGCCAGACCATCTAGATCGTAACTTACCAGGAAATAATTTTAGTCTAGAATTAAATAGGAGTACTTTATCGCCTATGCTAAAAATTTTCCTAGATATACGCTTGTCGTGCCATTTTTTCGTTCGTTCTTTATAGATTTTGGCGTTTTCGTAAGCGTCTTGTCTAAGTTCTTCTAATTCGTTTATGTCAAGAAGTCGTTTCTCACCAGCGGCAGTGTAGTTTAGGTTTAAGTTCTTAATGGCCCAATAGGCTTTATGTTCTAACTCTACCGGTAGGTGACATGATTTTCCATAAACGAGTTTGAAAGGGGTAGTTCCTATTGGAGTTTTGAAAGCTGTTCTATAAGCCCATAAAGCTTCGTTTAGTTTGGTTGACCAATCTTTCCTAGATATAGCAACAGTTTTCTCCAATATTTGTTTTATTTCGCGGTTAGATACTTCTACTTGTACGCTTGTTTGTGGATGGTATGGTGTAGCTATTTGATGATTTACTCCATATTTTCGAAGGAGTTTCTCAAGTATTCTTGAAATGAAATGGGAACCACCATCGCTGATTACCAATCTTGGCACACCGAACCTAGGAAAGATGACGTTTTTAAAGAGTTTAGTGACTACTCGTGTATCGTTTGTAGGAGAGGCGATAGCCTCTATCCATTTTGAAACATAATCGACGGCTACGAGTATATATTGATTTCCAAACGACGATGGAAACAGGCCCATAAAGTCTATCCCCCAGACGTCAAATATTTCTACTTCAAGAATGCCTTTTTGAGGCATTTCATCACGTCTCGAAATATTTCCGGTTCGTTGGCATTTATCACAGTTTATTACAGCAAAGTAAACGTCTTTCCACAGGTTAGTCCAGAAAAGTCCAGATTGAAGGATTTCGGCGCAGGTTCTAGATGTGCTATGGTGTCCTCCACACGGTGAAGAATGGCAGTGTGTAATTATACTTCCTATTTCTTCTTCGGGTACACAACGTCTAAAGATTCCATCGGGGCCTCTTTTGAACAAGAGTGGGTCGTCCCAATAGTAATGTTTTAGGTCGTGGAAGAATTTCTTCTTCTGTTGATAACTTAGATCAGGAGGAAGCACACCAGCAGCTAGGTAGTTTACGAAATCTGCATACCAAGGTGTGTCAGATCGGGCTAAAGCTATTTCAGCTAATATGTTGGTTTCAGCGTTTGGATGGTATGGTTCGAATTCATTTGCTTCTAATTGAGCGATGAGTCTTTCATAAGGGAAATCGTCGTCAATTGGTACTTCTTCGGGTTTTAGATTTTCCAATCGAGAGAGGTGATCTGCTACGACATTTTCAGTGCCCTTTTTATCTTTAATTTCCAGGTCGAACTCTTGTAGTAACAAGATCCATCTCAAAAGTCTTGGTTTGGCGTCCTTTTTAGTTAGGAGGTACCTAATGGCGGCGTGGTCAGTGTATATGATTATTTTGGCTCCTACCAGGTAAGAACGGAACTTATCTAATGCGAATACAACAGCTAATAATTCTTTTTCTGTTGTGGCATAATTCATTTGAGCTTCGTCTAGGGTTCTACTCGCATAGTATATGACATGTAGTTTCTTATCTTTCCTTTGCCCTAGAACGGCTCCTACAGCATAATCACTCGCGTCGCACATGATTTCGAAAGGTTGATTCCAATCGGGAGGTTGCATAATTGGCGCAGAGATTAATGCTCGTTTAAGTGTATGAAATGCTTCAGTGCATTTATCGGTAAAGATGAATTCGGCGTCTTTCATTAATAGTTCGGTTAACGGTTTTGTAATTTTAGAGAAATCCTTAATGAAACGTCGGTAAAAACCAGCGTGTCCTAGAAAACTTCTTATTTCTCTAACGGTTTTGGGAGGTTGAAGGTTTTCGATAATTTCAATTTTGGCTTTATCAACTTCGATCCCTCTATCAGACACGATGTGTCCCAGTACAATTCCTTGTCGAACCATGAAATGGCATTTTTCCCAATTAAGGACTAGGTTTACGCTTACGCATCGTTTAAGTACCAGCTCAAGGTTCGCTAAACATGTTTCAAAACTTCCTCCACAGACAGAGAAGTCGTCCATAAAGACCTCCATTATTCCATCTAGGAAGTCGGCAAATATTACCATCATGCATCTTTGGAAGGTCGCGGGTGCATTGCAAAGCCCAAAAGGCATTCGTCTATAGGCGAATGTACCATAAGGACAGGTAAATGTGGTCTTCTCTTGGTCGTCAGGGTGGATAGGAATTTGGAAAAATCCGGAGTATCCATCCAGATAACAGAAATGCGAGTGTTTAGCTAGGCTTTCGAGCATTTGATCTATGAAAGGTAAAGGAAAATGGTCTTTTCGAGTAGCTTTGTTTAGCTTCCTATAGTCAATGCACATTCTCCATCCAGTTTGGGTACGTTGTGCTACAGATTCGCCTTTAGCGTTAGTGATTACAGTAACTCCTCCTTTCTTTGGTACGACGTGAACAGGGCTAACCCATTTACTATCGGATATAGGATATATTATTCCGGCTTCTAGTAGTTTATGGATTTCCTTCTTAACCACATCACTCATAATAGGATTTATCCGCCTTTGATGTTCTCTAGATGTTTTACAGTCGTCTTCGAGCATTATGCGGTGCATACAGAGGGAAGGAATTATTCCTTTCAAATCTGATATGTTGTATCCTAGAGCGGTTGGGTATTTTCTTAAGACAGTAAGTAATTTTACAGTCTCGGTTTGTCCTAAGTTGGCGTTCACTATAACTGGTCGGTTTTGTTCTTCGTCAAGGAATTCGTATCTAAGATCGGTAGGTAGTGTTTTTAGTTCTATAGCAGGCTTCTTCGGTCCAGGTATAGGATCAGGAGTAAGTGCCAAGCATTCACTCAAGTGGTTATCTTGATATTCCCCTCGCCAGTTGTCATCTTCAAGGATTGGCGGCATAGGAATTTTTAGGATCTCGGTTTCCTTGTTTGGCTCGGATTGTATTTCATTAACACACTCGTCGATTATGTCAGCAGAGCAGCATGTATCAATTATAGAAGGTGCTTTTAGGAATTGGGAAAGGATAAATTCTATTTTCTCTTCTCCTACTTCGAAAGTAAGCTTTCCTCGCTTTACGTCTATAATTGCACCAGCGGTTGCTAAGAATGGTCTTCCTAATATGATCGGGATGTTAGAATCTTCTTGGATATCCATAATGATGAAATCAGTCGGGATGTAGAATTGACCTACACGAACAGGGATATTCTCTAACATTCCTACAGGGTATTTTACTGAACGGTCTGCTAGTTGAAGAGACATTCTCGTTGCTTTAAGCTCACCTAGATTTAGTTTCTTACAGGTTGAAAGAGGCATCAAACTAACACTAGCTCCTAAATCGCACAAGGCCTTCTCTATAATGGTTTTACCTATTACGCAGGGTATAGAGAAACTACCAGGGTCTTTCAGTTTTGGAGGCATGTTGTTTTGGATGATAGCGCTACATTCAGTGGTAAGCGTCACGGTTTCGTTATCCTCTAGTTTCTTTTTGTTCGATAAGATTTCTTTTAGGAATTTAGCGTACGAAGGCATTTCAGTTATGGCTTCTGTGAATGGTATGGTTATGTTTAATTGCTTCAGAAGTTCTACAAATTTTTTAAATTGCGCTTCGGTTTTTGATTTAGCTAACCTCTGAGGATAAGGAATTGGCGGCTTATAAGGTGGTGGTGGAACATAAGGTTTTTCCTTTTCAGATTCCACTTCGTTATTGTTCTCTTTAGTCTTAGTAGTTTGGTCATCATTTGGTGTCTTTTGGGTTTCCTTTGGCTCTTGTTGTGACATGGGTACGTTTTGAGTTCGAGGATCAACGGGTCCATCGTAATTCGTTCCACTTCGTAGTGTTATTGCGTTCGCATGTCCTTTAGGATTAGGTTGTGGTTGAGCAGGAAACGTGCCAGCAGGGGCAGCGGTAGGTGCTTGTTGTTGAGCTACTTGTGAGATTTGAGTTTCTAGCATTTTGTTATGCGTAGCTAAAGCATCTACTTTGTTCGATAGTTGTTTTAGTTGCTCGCTATTGTGAATATTTTGATTCAGGAAGTCTTTGTTGGTTTGTTGTTGGGAAGCTATAAAGTTTTCCATCATGATTTCTAGATTCGACTTCCTAGGATTGTTTTGAGCAGCTACAGGCGCTTTTTGGTAGCCAGGTGGTACAGCAGGTGCTTGTCCAGGTGCGTACAACGCATTGTTGTTTTTATAGGAAAAGTTCGGATGGTTCTTCCATCCAGGGTTGTACGTGTTAGAATAAGGGTTTCCTTGAGCATAATTTACTTGATCAGATGGGGTTCCAGTCAAGAGTTGACATTCGGCAACTACATGTCCAGTCAATCCACAGATCTCGCAGTTAGGTATTACAGCAGCAGCGGTGGCTGATGGAGTGACGGTTAAGTTCTCGATCTTTAGAGTTAAAGCGTCTACTTTCGCGTTAACGCGGTCTATACCACTTATTTCGTACATTCCTCCTTTGGTTTGGGCTTTCTCTAGAGCGGCTCGTTCTCCACCCCATTGGTAGTGGTTTTGTGCCATGTTCTCTATGAGGTTATATGCTTCATCATGTTGCTTGTCCATTAATGTTCCGCCAGCAGCGGCATCTATAGTCATTTTAGTATTATATAAGAGACCACCATAGAAAGTACGGATGATCAGCCATGGTTCGAGTCCATGATGAGGGCATAGTCTAAGCATGTCCTTATAACGTTCCCAAGCTTCGAAGAGTGATTCGTTATCTTTCTGGGTAAATCCGTTGATTTGACCTCTGAGCATAGCAGTTTTGCTAGGCGGGAAATATCTCGCTAAGAATACTCTCTTCAATTCGTCCCATGTGGTTATGGAGTTCGAAGGCAGGGATTGAAGCCACGCTCTAGCTCTATCTCTCAAGGAGAAAGGAAAGAGACGTAATCGAATAGCTTCGGAACTAACGTTGTTAGCTTTGACAGTGTCGGCATATTGCACGAACACAGATAAATGGAGGTTAGGGTCGTCTACAGGGATTCCAGAGAATTGATTCTGTTGAACAGCTTGGACCAGTGAAGGTTTCAGTTCGAAATTGTTCGCCTCAATCGCAGGTGGTGCGATACTTGAGTGCGGTTCAGCGCGCGAAGGAGCGGCATATTCTCTAAGAGGACGAAGAGCAGCCATCTCTAACTTTGGGGTGAATTGATTCGTTTGATTAGTAAAAATCAATT
The DNA here is from genome assembly GCF_029867415.1 of Vicia villosa. NCBI lineage: Eukaryota > Viridiplantae > Streptophyta > Magnoliopsida > Fabales > Fabaceae > Vicia > Vicia villosa. The sequence continues at coordinate 92,255,068 of NC_081185.1, read as the reverse complement.
CCTGATTAATCGGAATTGGGTCTACTTCGGGAAGATTGCGAGCTCGACGTTTGACGTTAATGAAACGTTCGATCTCGTTAATTCGTTGTATTAAATCTCCTCCTTGTGAACGAGTATTTGGCATACAATCGTTCAGAAAGAAAGGGAAGAATTGTCCTAGTCTCTACGGTGTAACAGTGAGTTACGATATCGACTTAAATAGTCCCCGGCAACGGCGCCAAAAACTTGATCGCGACTTTACGTGTCTATAAATCTGATAACTGCAAGTGCACAGTCGTGTCGTGTAGTTTTAAAAGATATCGAATCCAAGGGACTATGAATCGATCTACCGTTATCTAAGGTTACTATGTAAAGCTAGGGGTACTAAAATTTCGATTGTTCCTAAGGGAAAGTGATTGTGAGAAAATAAAGAATAATAATAAAAGACAGGTATCAGTATGTATTTCGTTTAACTAAAGGTAATCCGAAGGTCCATTGGCTTTTGCATAATTAAATTAAAAATCTTTACTAATTCAATTGATTAAAAATCCTCGTCTCAAACTTTCGCTCTGTTGATTCAGATTACTATCCTAATCCTAATGTACGCTTTCGCCATCCCATTAGATTTTAGAAGAGCTTTTTGGAAACAACGTAATTAATAAAATGCCTATTTTATGAGGTTGTTATCTATTTAAATCTCCTAATCTCAAACTTTCGCTCTGTTGACTCGGAGCAAGCTAATATCCCTAACGTACGCTTTCGCCATCCCGCTCGGGTGTAAAAACAATTTTTGAAAATAAATAAGTTCCAATTAGTTTTAATACGCTTTCGCCATCCTTAAAACTAATGTCCTATGTCTACTATCTGGTTAAAGATCTCAAACTTTCGCTCTATTGATTTTAACCTTTGACCGTCTTAACCCCTCAAACTTTCGCTCTATTGGTTTTAAGACTTACTAATTAAATTAGACATACAAACCATAAACAAGTGATATTTAATAAAACATAATTAAGCCAATTTATTTCGGATCCCTACGGTTAACTTACTTTACATACCGACACCTTTAGTAATTTAGCCAGACATACTAATACGGTTAAACATGCATAAATCGGTTCGGTTCATAATAATAAGCATATTAAATGGCATATAATATATCATGCAAATAAATATAAATAAGGCGGTAAATTAAAACCTGAATTAAATAAATGGTAATCGGATCTTCAAGTACTGAACTTCCACCACAGGTTGGCTGGATCGTTCTTCGGAATTTAAATGGCAGAAAATAAAAACAAGGAAATAAAACGATAAATCTAACGTAAGGCTAGATCTATAAAAAGTTCACAACAATTTCCAGTGTAGAAATCGTTGTGAGAAAATAAGTGTTTAAATGAAAGCAGAATAAAGAAATACGGTTCGCGGTACAATTTCGGCAGCACTTCGTTGGCAGGAAATCAGACTCCTTGGAAGTGAGATAGCAGGTCCTATTTGTAGGAGAGGTTTTGCTGTGACGTTGCGTGAAAAGTGGGGATTTTTGCAGACTGGGTGTGGAGACGTGCGTCTCCGTTTCTTCAGGAAGCAGCCTTGACTGATTTGAGACGTGCGTCTCAAGTGGAGAAGATGTAGGAAGGCTTGGAGACGTGCGTCTCCTTTTGCTGAGGTGGCCTTTTAAACGTTGGAGATGTGCGTCTCCACTAGCTGGGAAGGATTGGGCCACGCGCCTTTGGTCTTTCGTTGGGCTGGTTCGTCTCCTTTTGGGCCTTTTGGGTCCTAATTGCACCCCTCTTTCACTTTAGCACTCCTTTTTCATCTTTTAGGCATAAATTTGTGTCATTTAAGCTCCATTTTCTTTCCTTTTCGCAAATAGTCGTAATTAAAGTGTAAAACCTGAAACAAAGCAAATACTCGCGTAATATCATAATAAATTAACATAATAAATGGAAAATGCTATAAATATCTATGGATTTTAAGCTAAATATACGATTCATGGGGAAAGGCTCATGAGTCCGAATCCATTTCGTATGTCAAGATTTTCCCAAAGGATCCATGACTCGTGCCACCTCCTAGACGTAGAAGGGGACGGGAATATGGGGATGCCTTGGTATTGGTTTTCGATTAGTAATCTTGTGTCTGAGTTGTTGAACTCTAAGTATGATTCCATATAATGTTAGTGTGAGAACTCAAGGTCTAGTTTCTTTTATGACTTGAGACTTATAGATTAGAACCTTGTAAAGCCGAGAGGATCCATAGGATAGGGAACTCACTGAGATATTTTATCTCACCCCATTATATATTGATTTCAGGTACTACAGGTTCCGCGAAAGGTAAGGAGAAAGCAGTTTGATTTCCTTATTCCTTGTGCTTATTTTGGACATGGCGAAGTTTCTGTTATGGATTACGTTTTGTGATCACTGTTGATCTAGTTCTTAGTATTTACTTTTGAACATCTTGTATGTATTATGCCGTTGTTAGAACTTTGTATTTAGGGCATTAATATGTATAATGTGTTGACTAGGAACTTATAAGTATTTTCAGTACCAAATACTTGGATTCATGTATATGTATATGCTTTGATGTATGTATTTATATATGGGTGTTACATGATTCGTGCGAACGCACGGGTAGATGACTGCTTAATTATTTCATTTTTTTTCTACTAAAGTATATATTTCTAACTATATTAAATTAATATTCATATAAAAATTATAATTTCAAATGTTTTTTCTTTTTAATTTACGTATCTTTTTATATATATTTATTAACCATCGTTATATATTTATTTATTGTTTATATCGACTTTGTGTGACCCGTGCGAACGCATGAGTCATTTACTAGTATATACTAAAGACATGAAACTCATCAATAATACAGGTAGCTAATTCATTTTTCGTTTTCTAAAAGTCATGTATTACATATATCAGCAAGTACAATAGCGCCCAACGTGATACCCTAGTAAAACTATTCTTGCCACGCCTTCTATTCTCACCACCATTCCTAGCCCTAATCATTCCCAGTAATGGTTTCTAGCACTACAAAAAAACGCTCATTAGTAACGTGATTTTCACTCCATAACATGGAAAATCACGTCACAACCTTTTTTTTTGCGACTTGAACGTCTACTCCTCAAGGGAGTGCGTGGCACCTCAACAATGACATGATTTTCATGTCATTAATTTGTGACGTAAAAACTACGTCTCAAGATCCTGCATATAAATGCGGGAATTTAGTGACGTGATTACCAGGTCACAACTTTGCAACGTGACTCCTCACATCACCAAGTTGTGACGTGATATACATGTCACTAATTTGTGACATGTAAATCACGTAATTAAAATTACATTTAAAAAATATATATTCTGATTAATATTAATAAAAAGGTTTTTATTATTAATTATAATTTAAAATTAATAAAAAAAAGATTTATTTAAAATATAAAATAAATATTATAATATAATAATAAATAAAATAAAATTAATAAGCAAAAAAAAAGAATTAAAATTAAATTTAGTATCTTACATAAATTAAAATTTAATATCTTACACAATTTAAAATTTCAAATTAAAATAAAAATAAAATTAATCCTTTGGGTCTTCTAGCCCGAGAAAATCAGCAGGGTTAATATCATCATCATTCTCTTCATCCATCGGTGCACCCCTAACTCCTACGTTTCTACCAAATGTTTGATTACCGATTCTTTGGAATTGCATAAATAGCCGCATTTGCTCCTCCATATCCGCTTGCCTCTTCGCTATTGCCTCTATTTGTCGTTGTTGCTCCTTCATTTGGGCTGTTAGCGCCGCCTCACGTTGCGATGACTCGCGTCTCGCCTCACTGAGCGTCAATTGTATTATTGTTTCTATCATTTGCGGTGTCAATTGTGGTGGACGTGACGATCCTTCCCGATCTTTAACTCTTTAAAATAAAGAACTATCCCCACTTCTCAAGGTGCCCGCAAAATTTTCACCACCTAAAAAAACCTAGTAGACCCCTTTCCGCCAACGAATTCACTCCAAATATAAAAATCCACATCAGAATGAAACTGCTCTAAACCTATAGGAGTATATTGAGGATTATTGACCAAAACTTTTACAAGTAATGTATGACAATCCTCCAACACATGCAATAAAATATTAACTCAAATACAACTTAAATTAAATTGAATATAACTTAAATTAAATAAAATTAACTTAAATAATAAAATGAAAATAAATTCCCATGTGACTTTCATGCCACAACATCTCAGTTGCCATATGAAAATAACGCTGCAACTTCTCAGTTGCCACATGAAAATCACGTCACGATTAAAGTTTCCATTAAATGAAAAATTATATATACAATATAAATTAAATAATTTACCAAAGCTTTTCGAGTACGCTCGTCAACAAAATCACTCGATTTTTTATCCAAGTCTCTTTAACCAGCTCGATCATGAGTGGTTGTCTCCCCAACTTCTTAGCCTAAATAATAAAATTAATGTTAATTAAAAACATATAATAAAATAAAACATAACTTTAAAAAGTGGTAATAATTACCACGCGTTGAGAATGTTCGTAAGTACTTATACTCCAAACTACATTAAGGCTACCCCCTTTTTCAGATGCCCTCATTTTTTTTTGCATTTTCAGATTTAGCCTTAAATTTTGGTGTATCTCAATAGATAAGAAGTTCTTCAAAAAAATCTATGGCTATCCATTCGGGACAGCTACCATCAAGTTCCCATTGCTTTCTTGCACGCCGTAGCATGTCAAAAAGTCTTTTTGATGTTCTACTATAATAATATTTTTTAACAACTTTCTCGTTCATTTATTCCCACGTACACTTTTATGATGACATTAAAATAAAAAGTTAGAAAATTAAAATAAAAAATTTAAATATAAATTACTCACAAAATAAATTAATCATACCTTAAATTTACTAAACCAATCATCTTTCTTTGAATCTTCTCCAAAAAATTTCCAAGCTTGTTTATTCATATAATTTACACACCTCAGTGGTATGTGGAAATCTAGGTGAAAAGCTAGGTGGAAAGCTAGATCTCGCATTCTGCTGGTATGAATAGCTAGGTCCTCCACTTTACTGGAATGGATAGCTAGGTACCCCTGATGGGCTAATAAAAGATGGTGCCTCAAATGGGAACATATGATACTCATGAGAGGAGAGTAATGACATAAGAGGCTTGTTAGATGCTGGCCTAAGGATCTAGAGGGGGGTGAATAGATCTCTCAGAGTTTTTCGGAATTATTTCGAACTAAAGCGAAAGCGGTTCTGATTCGACTTGCGTCTATTCCGAACCGCTATTGCAAGGGTTGTATATGTGATAAAACCACAAGATAACTGAGATTAACAATGAAAGGATATGTTATCAAATCAATTCTTTTTACTAAAGAAAATCAATTAACTTCTAATTTGATAATCTTTGGTTTGCAATGCAGTGATAATGAAAGAAGCAAAAAGACAAACACTTGGTGATAATGTTCAAATTGATGGTGATTCAATGTGTGGTGAAATGTGATGTTTATGCAAGTTCTTAAATAACAATTTTAACACTTGAATTGTTGATCAATTTGCAATTATAACCAAATAAGAACAGAACGTAAATGAAAAGATAAAAGCGACAAGAACACGATATTTGTTCAGGCAGTTCGTCGATTGTCCTCGCTACGACTACGTCTGCCCCCAATTCCAAATTGAAATTGGGAAATCTTCCATTAATGTTGAAATCAGTTTATACAAAGAAAATAACAAAGCGATAAACAATAAACCAAATTTGTCGATCCTTTGAATTTTCTTCCCCCTTAATCTTGAGCCAGATCATGGTATCCCAAGAGCTTCACTTGATCCCTTTTCTGCAGTGTCTTGAATTTCCTTGAACCCTTGTTCTTCAATCTTCACACTAAGATGGATCCTTTATGTAATCTCTTGATAAAAACTCCCAAGATTCACCAATCTTTGGAAGACAAAACCCTCGGATTTTATTCACCAAAAACCCCACAAATCTTCACCCACTAGGAATCTTCAATTCTGTTCCATGGACGTTATCGATCTTGAACGAAAACCCTCAACGCAAAAAATGATTGTGTATAGTTGTGTTGGAGTTGTGTCGATGATCGAAGATGAGAAGCCTTTGTGTATCTTTCAGTTGTTGGTGTTGAGAACTGCAATAATGAACCTTAGATAATATATATGAGAGCTGATCAGTTGGAGCATAGCAGATCAGCAAATTTGGCACTTTTGATCAAATAGGTCGACCTCTTGTAGTGCTTAGGTCGACCTAACAGAGCTGGATTAATTTTGGATGAAATTCTTCCCAGTTAGGTCAACCTGTTGAAGGCTTAGGTCGACCAAAATGCTGTTGAGATACGTTTTGGGGACTTTTCTTCAGTTTAGGTCGACCTAGTTGTTGTGTGGGTCGACCTAACAGTGAGATGCGTAAATTTCACCAATTTAGGTCGACCTGGGTTGTGAGTAGGTCGACCTGTCTGTGGTTTTTCTGAATCCTTCTTGTTTTCCTTGTATTGGGTCGACTTAGATGCAGAGCAGGTCGACCTGATTTGTCTTGAGTGGCCAATACTTGCTTTTCCTTGAGTTCTTCTGCTTGTGCCTTGTTGCTTGTTTGCTTGTGGAGTTTGCCATGGATCAAAACACCTTTGTGAGCGTGGGCTTGTATTCACAAGGCTGAGTACTGACCATGGACATGTGATCTAACTGGCTTTGTGGGGGAGGACACAATTTCAATTGAGGTGACTGACATAATACTATCCTCAGGCGATGGATCTTCTTACCCTTACCTTCTCAGGTCGGGGTGACATTTAACCTATTTAAAAAGAATACACAATTAATATATATAATCATCAACACAAATAATAAATTTACAAAACACATTCTCATCAATGTATGACAATCCTCCTACACATACAATAAAATATTAACTTAAATATATCTTAAATTAAATTAAATATAACTTAAATTAATTAAAATTAACCTAAATAATAAAATGAAAATCAGTTCCCACGTGACTTTCATGCCACAAAATCTCAGTTGCCATATGAAAATCACGCTGCAGCTTCTTAATTGCCACGTGAAAATCACGTCACGATTAAAGTTTCCATTAAATGTAAAATTATATATACAATATAAATTAAATAGTTTACCAAAGCTCTTCGAGTACGCTCGTCAACAAAATCACTCGATTTTTTGTCCAAGTCTCTTTAACCAGCTCAATAATGAGTGGTTATCTCCCCAACTTCTTAGCCTAAATAATAAAATTAACGTTAATTAAAAACATATAATAAAATAAAACATAACTTTAAAAAGTGTATGCTTTGAGAATGTTCGTAAGTACTTATACTCCAAACTACATTAAGGCTACCCCTTTTTCAGACGCCCTCATTTTTTTTTTTTGCATTTTCAGATTTAGCTTTAAATTTTGGTGTATCTCAATAGATAAGAAGTTCTTCAAAAAAATCTATGGTTAACCATTCGGGACAGCTACCATCAAGTTCTCATTGCTTTGTAGCACGCCGTAGCATGTCAAAAAGTCTTTTAGATGTTCTGCTATAATAATATTTTTTAACAACTTTCTCGTTCATTTATTCCCACGTAGACTTTTCTGATGACGTTAAAATAAATAGTTAGAAAATAATAATAAAAAATTTAAATATAAATGACTCACAAAATAAATTAGTCATACCTTAAATTTACTAAACCAAGCATCTTTCTTTAAATCTTCTCCAAAAAGCTTCCAAGCTTGTTTATACATTTGTTGAATCATATAATTTACACACCTGTGTGGTATGTGGAAAACTAGGTGAAAAGCTAGGTGGATAGCTAGATCTCGCATTTTGATGGTATGAATAGCTAGGTCCTCCATTTTGCTGGAATAGATAACTAGGTATCCCATATGGGCTAATAAAAGATGGTGCCTCAAATGGGAACATATGATACTCATGAGAGGAGAGTAATGGCATAAGAGGCTTTGTACTGACCATGGACATGTGATCTAACTGGTTTTGTGGGGGAGGACACAATTTCGATTGAGGTGACTGGCATTCTAATATCCTCAGGCGATGGATCTTCTTACCCTTACCTTCTCAGGTCGGGGTGGCATTTAACCTATTTATAGAGAATACACAATTAATATATATAATCATCAACACAAATAATAAATTTACAAAACACATTCTCATCAATGTATGACAATCCTCCTACACATGCAATAAAATATTAACTTAAATATAACTTAAATTAAATTAAATATAACTTAAATTAATTAAAATTAACTTAAATAATAAAATGAAAATCAGTTCCCAGGTGACTTTCATGCCACAACATCTTAGTTGCCATATGAAAATCACGCTGCAACTTCTCAGTTGCCACGTGAAAATCACGTCACGATTAAAGTTTCCATTAAATGAAAAATTATATATACAATATAAATTAAATAATTTACCAATACTTTTCAAGTCTGCTCGTCAACAAAATCACTCGATTTTTTGTCCAAGTCTCTTTAACCAGCTTGATCATGAGTGGTTGTCTCCCCAACTTCTTAGCCTAAATAATAAAATTAACGTTAATTAAAAACATATAATAAAATAAAACATAACTTTAAAAAGTGTATGCGTTGAGAATGTTCATAAGTACTTATACTCCAAATTACATTAAGGCTACCCTCTTTTTCAGATACCCTCTTTTTTTTTTTTTGCATTTTCAAATTTAGCCTTAAATTTTGGTGTATCTCAATAGATAAGAAGTTATTCAAAAAAATCTATGGCTATCCATTCGGGACAGCTACCATCAAGTTCCCATTGCTTTCTAGCACGCCATAGCATGTCAAAAAGTCTTTTTGATGTTCTGCTATAATAATATTTTTTAACAACTTTCTCGTTCATTTATTCCCACACACACTTTTCTAATGACATTAAAATAAATAGTTAGAAAATTATAATAAAAAATTTAAATATAAATGACTCACAAAATAAATTAATCATACCTTAAATTTACTAAACCAAGCATCTTTCTTTGAATCTTCTCCAAATATCTTCCAAACTTGTTTATACATTTGTTGAATCATATGATTTCCACACTTGTGTGGTATGTGGAAATCTAGGTGAAAAGCTAGGTGGAAAGCTAGATCTCACATTCTGCTGGTATGAATAGCTTGGTCCTCCACTTTGGTGGAATATATAGCTAGGTACCCCAGATGGGCTAATAAAAGATGGTACCTCAAATTGGAACATATGATACTCATGAAAGGAGAGTAATGGCATAAGAGGCTGAGTACTGACCATGGACATATGAGCTAACTGGCTTTGTGGGGGAGGACACAATTTCGATTGAGGTGACTGACATACTTCTATCCTCAGGCGTTAGATCTTCTTACCCTTACCTTCTCGGTGTGGGTGGAATTTAACCTATTTATAGAGAATACACGATTAATATATATAATCATCAACACAAATAATAAATTTACAAAACACATTCTCATCAATATATATATATATATATATATATATATATATATATTCATTAACACGTTCAATAGATGGTTCATTAGGTAAAATTACAAAAACACATTCTCATCAATATACATTCATTATTCTAAATCTTCACGCTCTTTATCCATGTCATTATCATAATCTAATGTGATATTCTCTTCGAACCCAAACTCTTCACGCCACAACACATCCAACACTCAAAATCTTTAATTGCCTTCCCTGCATAAAACTTGTACCAAGTCAAGTCTGAGTCATACTTTTTCCTACTAAAATGTCGCGACGTGAACACCACGTCACAACTAAATTTTTTAAAATTTCAAAAATCTCTCTGTCTGAAAGTTAAAGCCTTTATAATTTTGTTATATTAATTTTACAGTAGCGACATAATATCCACGTCTCTAATATTAATTTTAAAAAAAGTATGACTCCCACCATGTTAACGTTATCTTCATTATTTTAATAATAAAAAGAGTAGTAATTTGATTATCTCATCGCAACTACCTTATTTTAGCCACATGATAAACACGTCATAACTTCGCGTGGCTAGGGAGAACTTTTCTTGTAGTGTGGGAGAGCACAATCCCCCACGCAAGAGAATACATGAGGTTATAGTGATCCCAAGGCCATAGCGGAGATTTTTCGCCAAATTAGAACCTGGAGGAAAATGACCTTATCATCGAAAACGCCAACAATAGACCACCCCTACATAAAACACAAAGTGTTAGATCCCCAACCACTTTCAGACAAAATATGGGAGGCAAATATTCTTGAATATTTTAAGCCTCCCTCATTTGCAATGTTTGATGGTCGTAATGACCCATCATAGGAGGGCTAACTCTTTAAAATGCAAATTTTGACTGAAACGCGTAGAGATGTAGCCTTACAATGATATATGATCTTACCTCAAGCTTTCATATCCGACTAGAAGGAGTAAGTGAAGAAAATTATAAATCAATTTGCAGGGAGTTGGCATAGAAAGATGTTCACCACCATCTTGTTTAACATTGGCCAATGGTTCATAGAGCCAATGGTTCACAACACTCATGAAAGGACTACTGCACTTTTCCATCAAGGACAAAATGATATTTACGAGAGGTAGAAAGGAAGTGGAGTTCTTCACGCCCTTAAACACTTTCCGTGATTAGATCTGGCGGGAGGTTGTCCACTTATATGACATTCATACGCCTCCTACTCCAAAAGAGGATGTTATGAGACTTAAGCCTGACAGATGGTGCAAGTTTCACAAGGTTAAAGGAAGCCACACAAAAGATTTCTACCAGCTCAAGAAGGAGATAAAGTTTTTGATCTAGGAGGATCACCTTAAGTAATATGTCATGGGAGAATCCTCTCAAGGGTAAGGTGGGGTCAACTCCTGCAGACGTGGCAATATTTGAAGCTCCAAATCCATAAAGGAAAAGGACATACACCATACGCTCATACTATTGCAGGAGGATTCACCAAGAACGAAGAGACTAGTTTTTCCTAACGAAGTTATGTCCGCCAGATATTAAATATAGAGGATCTTCCCAAGGATCTGAGGAAAGGTGAGACCAGGGCGCTAGAATATCATATTACTTTTTAAGAGAAAGATGCAATACGAATATATCCCCACAATGATTAACCCATGGTCATAACAATGAGGATTTATGACTAGGAAGTTAATAGAATTTTAGAAGATCATGGGAGCTATGTGTGTATATATATATATATATATATATATATATATATATATATATATATATATATATATATATCCTCTATTCAGATGCATTTGAGAGGCCCTTTCTTAATCCAGATGATTTGAAATCCTTCTAGAAGTTGTTGGTTAGGTTTTCTAGAGAGAAAGTACATTAAATGCTACATAACGCTATAGATATCCTTCAGAGTGGGGGAAAAGGTAAACAAAACAAGGTCAGACATCTGGTTATAGAAGTCTTCTCTTCTTATATGATTATAGAGCGACCAAGTTTTAATCAGTTGAGTGTTATTTTGTCTCACTTATATTTGTGCATGATATACCCGCTTTCTAATGCACGGATGGGAGTAATCCTAAGAAGTCAATAGTAAATTCTATGTGGAAAATATCAATATGAAAAGAAAGATGAACCCTAGACGTGAACACCAAGAAGGTTGGTTCGGAAATCAAGCCACCTGAAGTAGCTCTTAAAAACATATAACCTTCGTCTTAAAAGAGAGACAAGATATGAGACTAAAGTCTCAGCTGAAATGCTTCTGATGCACTTTTACTTTATCATTATTTGGTTTTGTTGCTTCTATTATTTTGATCAAGCGAGTATTGCATCTCTGTCGTTTGTAAGAACAAATTTTTTTTCTAGGAACACACTCTTTTTCCCTGTGCTTTGTAAGAGAGCATGGTTTTTATTGAGACTCCTCATATTAATATTTATTAATTATTTATATTGCCATATCCCTTTTTTTATTGGTAGGAAACTGGTGGAAACCGCCCTTAGAGGTGAGGTAAAGATGGACCCTCATGGAGGCATCTTTACCTCCCTTAGAGAAGGTTAAAACACACTAAACCCATATAGTGGAGTCCTTGTCACCCTTTGAGACAATTAAACATGTTGGATCATCATATAGGGGTCCTTACCTCCCTTTGAGGCTATTAAAACATGTTGGACATTTATAGAGGGGTTTTTGCCGCTCTTTGAGGTGATTAAACACGATGGATCCTTATAGAGGGGTCCATGACATCCTTTGAGGCTATTAAACACGATGGATCCTTATAGAGGGGTCCATGAGACATCCTTTTAGGCAATTAAAATACGTTAGACTATAATGTAGGGGTCCTTGCCACCTTTTGTGGTGATTTAACACGTTGAACCATCATAAAGGAATCATTGTAGCTCCTTTTGAGACGGTAATATGCACTAAATATTTAAGAGAGATGTGTGTTCACTCATGGAAGAATATCAACGAAGTGACTATCCTTCATGTCTGAAAGCTTAGAGCATGACTTAGTGATGAGGGTCTTATAGTAACTAGGATACTCCTTGGAGAAAGAGAGGTAAGAGATAGTAGACTAGACGGCGTCAAAACCATAGTCGATACACAGGGAGGAATGGGGTTGCGGAAACTCACCGCATGAGACTTTTAAAGACCCGCCTCTTTTAAGGTAGTCATAAAAACTTCATCCCTAATAGCCTAGAAAGAATCACCGTCATGTTTCCATAAAGGAACCTCCTTTTAATCCTAACTAATTTCGTTCACACTTTCACATGCGTTTTTAAGAAGGATAGAAGAAACACTGGAACAACATTGAGAATAGAATTTAGGAAAATAACTATCCCCCAAGAATTACATACCTAGGTTGCAAGAGTTAAGTCTCTTTAAAATCATATTAATTATAAGTTCCCAATTAGACTCCATCCGTGAGTTGGCACCTACTAGAAACCTCGTATACTTAAAAGAAAAAAAAAATTATCTTGCCATGAAGAAACTCCCCTACAATGAATACAAAGGAAGGATCAACATTAATCCCAATCAAAATACTCTTATTGAAACTAACCCTAAACATGAAGCCAAGTCAAACCCTCTCAAAACCATTTTAATAACCTCTAAGTTCTCTAGTGAGGGATCTCCCATGGTTAAGGTAACGTCGACATACTGAAGGCAAGGATCCCCTTGTTTCAACCCCTTTTGGATAATAATATTTTTGATTGGGGAACCATTAACTAACACAACCATGTTGTTAGTAAACATATAAGCGCTGACCCAAGATCTCCACTTATCATTAAAGCTCAACATGTAATCCTAGAAGCTCCACATATCAAAACCATACACTTTCTCAAAATATACTTTAAAAATAATGCAAACCTTTTGTGTGCATTTAGCCAAGTTAATCACCTCAGTAATAGCCACAACTCCATCAACCAACATTCTCCCTTTTAAAAAGGTTAATTAATTAATTAGAAGATATATGCTTGCTCATCACCAACACTAATAGCCTAAACTTTTGCTACCAACTTATACAAGGATCCAACAAGAGATATATGCGGAAAGTCTCTCAAGGAGTACGAGTTCTTAACCTTAGAAATAAGAGTGACAAAAAAAGAAATAAAGCTACGAAGTAAAGACGCAAAACAATGAAACTCATCTAACAAGATCCTCACATGATTCCTCGGCAGACTCCATAACCTTTTGAAAAAATAAAAATAAAAACCGTCATAATCGAGACTCTTATTTCCATCATACTAGGACACCATGTCGACTTGGTCCTCAAGCAGGACTCGAGATGTCAAGCTACTGGTATTTAAACATAAGATAACCACCAGAGGATTAAAACAATGACTAATATGATAAGAAGGTTCATGCAATAACAAGAAAAGCTAATTTGAGAAGCTTCGACTAAATCTCATTTTGTCAACTAATATAATTTCCTTCCAGATGATTTTACCTAAAATTTTGATGTTGTTTTTGTTGACGAATAAGTGTGAGTTGTGTTGAGAAACAAGTGTGAGTTCTAAGTACCACATTGCTTATAAAAGTGGAGGATGAACACTTTATAAGTAAGAAGAACCATACACCTATCACCTTAGGGTTTTGGGTGAATATGTGGTATCTCTCAATATGAAACCATTTTATATTGTCATCCAATTAGGATGAATTATTTTGAGACATAAATATGAAATTAAAAAATAATTAAACTAGTTCAATAACTACTTCTTCCTTATTTATCTTTTTCTTATGTGTCAAAATAATTCATTCTAATTGGATGACAATGTAAAGTGGTATTACACTAACAGTTTATTCGAATTAATCTTTATTCAGATTATCTTTTTTAATGAAAGAAAGAACTTAATGATAAGTTGCAGTAAATTACTAGGAGAACTGTGACCTTTCAAATATTGGTAAAATTACTTGAACAAAGAAGGATGTATGTTATCTTCAAATGCCGCCATTGGTTTGTTGTTATTGCAAACCAGTAAGAATAAAATTCGATTTAAAATGGCCTTCAGAGTTATGCAAACAACATATTTTGTAAAAACATCATGGTATTTGGCACATGGAATTAATTATTTTATTACTATTTAAACATGACTAAGCAAATATAAAATATCAATTGTAAAGAAACATACAATATAAAAATATCTTCACTCCAAACTCTTCTTCCTACATGCATTTGCACTAGCAAAGGCACTAAGTTATTCACAAATCATAGAAGAAAAAAAAAAGAAGAGGTACTAAGAAAAGAAAGAATGGTAGAGGATAGAAAAGTTGGGGTGGCAATAGATTTTTCCAAAAACAGCAAAAATGCTTTGAAATGGGCTATTGTAAATATGGCAGATAAAGGTGACACTTTTTACCTCATTCACATCAACTCCAGTTCTTCTGATGAGTCTCGTAACAAGCTGTTTGCAAAAACTGGTTCACGTGAGTACTCTATTTTCGAAATTCATTAGTAATATCCTATTGTAGATTAGATTATTATATTTTATTTTCTTTACTCTGTAGCACTTATTCCGTTGGAAGAGTTGAAGGAGGCAGGAGTTATGAAACAATATGGTGTACAAACTGATGTTGAGGTTATTGATCTGCTTGATATAGCTGCCACGCAGAAACAGGTGTTTTTACTTTCATAATAAAAAATATATATAAAGTTATTGTGTTTTTTATCACAGTTGTGTGAAAGATGAACTAGAACGCATAGCCTCAAATTTTTAATTGTTTCATTGAGTCAATTAGAGTTTCGTAATAAAATTGTCACGGTTAAACCATAAATAAATAAGATTTTTAATTATTTTTACAGTTAAATCTTAGACAGTCTACACAGAAGTTCAAAAAACTTAATGCTTATTGTATTAGGCTTGTCTTCTGCCCGACACACCACATGTCTCAATATCCATATCATAATATCGAAAATTAAAACAAGTGTCTAAAAAACTTTATTATTTTCCTCCGATACTCCTTAAACATATTGCTTGAATCCTGTTTCCAATCTGATAATATCGGTTTTTGTCAGTTAAAGTATATTTAAAATTATTATATTGTGATTTAGATTAGAGTTCCATATCATTTTTTGTTAGAGTCTCTCTAGATACAAAGATTTTTATTTAGTTTGTTGATACTTGTGAGATTTTACTTTTGTAGGTGAGCGTTGTTGCAAAATTGTATTGGGGTGATGCAAGACAGAAACTTATGGACTCTATTGAAGATCTTAAGCTAGATGCCCTGGTTTTGGGAAGCAGAGGCCTTAGCACAATCAAAAGGTTCATACTTATTTATGGCTTCATATTTTTAATTTTTTGTTCAATGTTAATATGGATAAAATTAGTATTTTCCTCTTTATTTATTGTGATTTTTTGTCTTTTGGACGTGTTTGTTTCATGGTATAAAAATATAGGATATTACTTGGAAGTGTTAGCAACTTTGTGATGGTTCATTCCCCATGCCCAGTAACTATTGTGAAGGATTATTCAAGCAGCAGCAGCAGCAGCGACTAGCTTTTCCAATTGGTATCTTTTTCTTGCAATGTACTTTGGGCTAACAATGGGGTTACTCATCTTATTTGCCCTTAGCTTCTCCAAATAATAATTAAAAATAATAATAATATAATTGGAGTGCTTTTTTAATTTGGCCATGTAAATTAACTATAGTAGACTCCTTGCTATTGTAATTTTTATATACTTTTATAGGTAAATTTATAATGTTTATAGAAGAACGACCATAACACATAGATTTACACACAACCAAACATATTTTTTTATTAATTACAAAATTAAAATAAAATTGTCTCTCTCCTCTATTAAACCAACCACCCCTCATGATAGCAATTAAAAACGAAATTAAATTTTTAACAAATGTCAATTTTCTCACATTTTATTGTTTGTGCCTAAAAATATGAATTTAGGTTCGAATCCATGCAAGTATTTCTCATGTTTATAACTCCTCTATTTTTTAAATCTAAGTCATTTTAAAACAATACAAATTATAAAAAAATATGTTTCTCTTTAAAGTAAAAATGAATCATTGAAAGCTCGACAAATCACAAAACCAAACAAAACATACTGGATTGCAATTCCAAGACAACAAACAATACAATACTATTCATCTGCATAAAAACCAACTGCAAATCATAGTAGCAAACTACAGTCTACAGTACCTATCCTACTCCATTCCACCAATCCATTTATATACCTTAATCAACAAACTGTACAGTGTTTGTTTCATGTATTTCAGCAAATGCTTTTATCAAATGTGCTTGTTGTGCTTAGCTCATGAATTTCACCGAAATTGAACTATGCTTGTTATTATGAATTACACCATTGATGCATGAATGAAGAAAAGCACAGAGAATATAGAATGAAGTGAAGAGAAAGATGAAGCAACTATAACTTCTCTCTTATTGATCATAGAAGGAGGGAAAGATATATATAAAAAAGTAGTGAAAGCTTGAATGTAACAAACTAAATAACTAACTTTTTATATACCTAACTTACTCAGCTACTTCAACTAACTTTCAGTTATTAGCCCCCCACAAGCTGAATTTTAATAGATATTTAACAAGTTCAGCTTGGACATAAAAGAACTAAAAGGCTTAGGAAGTAGACACTTAGTAAAAAAATCTGCAAGTTGGTCTTGAGAAGAAACAGGTAGAAGCTTCATGACACCAGCCAATATCTAAGTGTTTGGTTCGTTCGTGGAAGACAGTATTAGTTGCAATGTGAAGAGCACTCTGGCTATCACAAAAGAGAGCTGGAATTTTGCAGCATTCAACATGAAGATCTCTGAGTAGATAAAGGATCCACTGGAGTTCGCAAGTTGCTGCAGCAAGTGCACGGTATTCAGCCTCAGATGAAGCACGCGAGATTGTGTTTTGTTTCTTGGTACGCGCTGAAATGAGAGAGTGTCCAAGATAAAAACAAGATCCAAAGACTGATCGACGAGTATCCGGACATGTAGCCCAATCAGCATCAGAAAATCCTGAAATATGAAGAGATGAATTGCGAGGGAAGAATAAGCCTTGGCCTGGACAATGCTTCAAATACCTCAAAACACGGCAAGCAGCATGGTATGTGTGATATAGGGATTTGATAGGAACTGACTAAGTTGTTGAGTTATGAATGTGATATCTGGTCGAGTAGTAATGAGGTATGTCATTTTCCAATAAGTCTCCTATTGCAAGGAATGTCATCATAAGGAGGGCTATTGTCATGACACAATTTGATGGAAGGATCATAAGGTGTGGTAGCTGGTTTAGAACCTAAAAATCCTGAATCATTAAGGAGGTCAAGACAATATTTTCGCTGACAAATGGATATACCTTTGCTCGAATGAGCCACTTCCAAACCAAAGAAATATTTGAGAATGCCAAGATCCTTGATCTTGAATGCCTAATGTAAAATATTCTTCATGAATTGGAATTCATGTAGAGAATCACCTGCTAAGATCACATCATCAACATAAACAAGTAAAATTGTGAAGGAGGATGATGTTTTCTTAACAAAAAATGAGTGATCAGATGGGGCTTGCGTGTAACCGTGGCTAATGAGGAAAGAAGTCAGCTTTTCAAACCATTGTCAACTTTCCTGTTTTAAACCATAGAGGGATTTGACCAGCTTACACACTTGATTAGGTTTGGAAGTTGTGACACCAAGAGGGATAACCATATAAACATCTTTATGCAAATCACCATGCAAAAATACACTATTGACGTCCAGCTGATGAAGGAGCCAGTTGTTAATGGAAGCTAGGGCTAGCACGAGTCTGACAGTTGTAAGCTTAGTAACAGGTGAAAACGTGTATGAATAGTCAATGCCTTCAATCTAATTATACCCTTTTTCTATCAGACGTGCTTTAAAACGTTCAATACTACCATCAGACTTATGCTTGATCTTATAAACCCATCGACAACCAATTGGTTTCACATTGGATGGAAGATCCACAATTTGCCATGTACCAGTTTCCTTAAGAGCCTCAAGCTCAAGTTTCATAGCTTGATTCCAACAATCAAACTTCCATGCCTCTTTATAAGTTTTAGATTCTTTGGTAGTGGAAATAGAAAAAATAAAACGAGAATGTGAAGGAGATGGATTTGAATATGATAGAAAATTTGAATGAAGATGATTCAATTTGTGCATCATTGAAAGTTTCACATATATAGTCTTTGAGGTGAGATGGTGGATGTCTTGCTCTTGAAGAAACACGAGTGGTAGGGTTAGGTGGGACATTAGATGTATTGGGAGAGAGGGTTTAGTCATGTATAGGAGATGGATGTGGGGATTCTGCATGAGAATCATTATGACGTATGATAGAGGGAGGATCATCAAATGTTGATGAATCAAAATTATTTTGGTTGGCTGTGGAACTGAAGAATTTCCAATTCTGTGTGGCATGTTGAGAATGACTAGTGTAAGGTAAAATGTGCTCATGATAGGTGACATTTATGGAAATAAATATAGTGTGTGTATGTAAATCAAGTAATATAGAACCTTTAAATCCAACAGCATAGCCAAGAAATACAGATTTTCTGGCACGAGTGTCAAGTTTGGTTCTGTGGTGGGAGAGAATGGATGCATAGCAAAGAGATCCAAAGACCTTAACTTGGCTAATGTCAGATGGTGATTGATGGAGTATATGATAGGGAGAGTGATTATTAAGTAAATGTGTATTGACTCTATTGATAATATAAGCTCCATAATTGACAGCATAAGACCAAAAGGATTTGGGAAGGTTAGATTGAAAAAGAAGAGCTCTTCCTACATTAAGAAGATGCTGATGCTTTCTCTCCACGCGAGCATTTTGCTGGGGAGATTCCACACAAGATCTTTGGTGGATTATGCCCTTTGAAGCATAGAATGAGGGATGATAAATTCAGGTCCATTATCTGTCCTAACAAACTTAGGGCAAGCGTGATGTTGATTTTCTATAGGAGTGATAAATTGTTTAACACGGTTAGAAACTTCTGCTTTTGACTTAAGCAATACGAGCCAGACAAACCTACTATAATCATCAACAACATTTAAGAAGTATTTATGATTATGTATGGAACTAATGGAGACAGGACCCCATATGTCAAAATGCAAAAGCTCATAAGGCTGAGTAGCTCGAGACTGACTGAGACTAAAAGGATTTTTCTTGTGTTTGGCAAAGTGGCAAACATCACAGACTGCTTTATTATCATTGAAAATGGTTGGGTATATATGATCCATCTGAGATAACCTATCATGGGATAAATGGCCAAGTCTAAAATGCCAAATGGCTTGTTTAGGTATTACTTTACAATTATTCATGGAAATGGAAGAATGAGGTGTGTTACACAAAGAAGTATTAGAACTGGTGATTTGTGATGAGAAGAATGGTTCAGCAAGACATCCAACATCCGTAATGAGTTTGTACAATCCTTCAAACGGCCTAGCCAAACCAACCATCTTCTTGGTTCTCACATCCTGTATAAAACAATTAGTGTGAGAAAATTGACAAATGCAATGTAAAGACTGGCATAATTTAGAAAAAGATAAAAGGTTTAATGAGAAATCAGGAGTATATAACACATTATTGAGATAAAATTGAGAGGAAAAGTTAATAGTTCCTGCATATTTGGCAACAACAATAGAACCATTAGGCAAGCAAACATTGACAGGTGGAATTTTTTAATAGTAATTGAACCAATTTAATGAAGAACACACATGATCATTGGCTCCTAAGTCAAGAATCCAAAAATCAGGCTTAGCATGACTATCACAGGTAATAGTGGACACAAAAATATTACCTGAAGTCTCATTTTGTGAATGACTAGAATGATTAGAGATGTGATTGGTAGTAGAGGATGTGGTTTGTGAATGAGGCAACAAATTCGTTTGTTGTAGCAAGCCAATCAATTGAGCATATTGCTCCTGAGTGATGTTGGCACCAGGTGTAGAAGACTCTTCACCAATATGAACCAAAGACTGAGTATCACTGGTAGCTGCACTAGAGGCATTAGCAGATGTTTGCTTCTTAGCAAAACTGGGAGGAAATCTATGTTTGCGATAGCAAACTTCAATAGCGTGACCAGTCTTGTGACAAAATGTGCAAACTCTACCATCTTTTCTAGGGTTAGAAGAATTATTATTGTAGTTTGAAGATTTACCATAGAAAGCATGAACCACCTCGAACTCACTCGATCGATGGTTCATGGTTCTACGTAATTAGTATTATCGAGTTTTTACTCCAATCTAAGGTTTTTAGGTTTGTGAACTCAAGAGTACCGGTACGAGTTCTTTGAGTAAGGAACTGGTAGCTTTTACTTACGTCAATGAGTGAGAACAGTAGTATTAGATTGAGTTAAAGAGTTTGATCTTCCCCCCGGGATATAGAGGGTCAGGGTCCTTTCTTTTGTTGTTGCACTAAACTAAGCTCCCCGTGTCCACTAGCGCTCCTGTCCAGAGCAAAGAGAAGGCGAAAAAGCGCCGCCAAAGCAGCATAGCAGGCTTCTATTGCTACGCAACAAGAGAGCTGGATAGAATTTTGCGACCACATGTTTTATTTAATGGTAAAAAGCTCGCTGGTTATACGGGATCCGACGCATCCAGTAGAGCGAAGCAGCGTTCCCTTCTTTTCGGCGGCATCCTTTCGCATTGGCGGCGAGTGGAGTGCCACAATCCCATTAAGAATTTTTGATCTACATAATCCAAAGCCCATAGCACTGGCGACGTCTCCGGCATAAATGCAAGGAGGATGTATAGCTGATATAGGATCTTGTGGAACAGGATTTGATTCTGCAAGCGGTTCGGTACGAACGAAGAGATTTCAAACAAAAGGATCGGAACTCGCTGATAGGAAAGGAGAGAAAAACAAAGAAATGCCAGATGCAACAAAGGATGAGTCCTTCTTTTTTCCTTCTCGTGAACCACGAGAGCGCCTAACACCCAGGGGAGCAAATCTAATTATCCTTTCAGGGTAAAGCGGCGCATAAAAAAGGGTTGTCCCGTCAAACGTTCGGTTCCTTCGTGAACGAAGTTCAGAATTAACAAGGGTTCGTAGAAAGAAGGGAGTGTACAACTAGGGCACAACCCCTGTTTTTTGTTCATAACGAGGGAGAGATAGAATGGAGTTCTTCACGAAGTTCGAGACAAAGTAATACAAAACTTCTCTATGGCCCCCTCGTTTTGAGACATTATGGCTTTGGGTCGACCCTGGTAACAAAGAAGGAATCCATAAAAATGCACGATCCACAAATTTTCTTGAATCATAGGCATTGATAAGGGTGTTAGCCTCATCAAGAACATGTACAAAATCATCTTTAGGAACTAGGGAAACATTATTACTCTCTTCTTGTATAAACATAGAGTAAGCTCTA
This sequence comes from Vicia villosa, assembly GCF_029867415.1. Taxonomy (NCBI): domain Eukaryota; kingdom Viridiplantae; phylum Streptophyta; class Magnoliopsida; order Fabales; family Fabaceae; genus Vicia; species Vicia villosa. The sequence goes on along the minus strand of NC_081185.1, from coordinate 92,233,297 downwards.
TTTATAGAAGGGAGAGGATCCATTAATAGAAATTGAGTTTTGATGACAAAAAATGTATCATTCAAACCTGTGAGAAATTGAATGATTTGATCCTCGAGACGAAATTCACGAGCACTACGCATAGCTTCGCATCTGCATTACTGAGGACAGGTGCAACTGGGAATTGGTCTATGAGAGTTTAATTCCTCCCACAAACCACGTAATTCGGTGAAATAATCAAGCACAAATTTGGAATCTTGTTTGAGATTGCTGATTGCAACACGCAGATTAGAGACACGAACACGATCGGTTTTGGCAAATCTTTCCTTAAGATCATTCCACACGTCGAGAGCATTCTCCAAAAACACTATAGTTTGAGCAATAGGAGGATTCATATAATTCATGATCCAAGAATGAACAAGACAATTGCAACGTTCCCATGCAAGACGATTAAGATCAGTGGCACGTGGAACGGGAATGGAGCCATTGATGAACGCAATTTTGTTCTAGGCGCCTAAGGCACGTTCCATAGATCTGGACCAAGAGATGTAGTTAGAACCATTGAGTTAAGGTGTGATAACACAGAATGTGGACCTTCGCTCAGGTGCACATAATATACAGTATCAACATCTCCATTGGTGATGCGAGTAGGATCGATTCTTGGAGGCATGATTGAACAAGGTTGAAGAAAGAAGAATAACAGAAGAAAGATTAACAAGAGTTGAAGAAGAAGCTAAAGATGAATCAATGGAAGGTATACAAAAGAGTGGGAGAAAGGAACGATTAGCGATGATACCATATTATGAATTACACCATTGATGCATGAATGAAGAAAAGCACAGAGAGTATAGAGTGAAGTGAAGAGAAAGATGAAGCAACTATAACTTCTCTCTTATTGATCATAGAAGGAGGGAAAGGTATATATACAAAAGTAGTGAAAGCTTGAATGTAACAAACTAAGTAACTAAGTTTCTATATACCTAACTAGCTCAACTACTTCAACTAACTTTCAGTTATTACTTGTCATTGAAACTAAGATAGACAAAAACTGTGTGGTGTATGGCTCGAGAATTTCAATCCAAAATTGATGTATCCAACTGCTCCACCTGTTAATTCAAGGAAACTGTACATGTACCACATTTACTTTTAATAACAAGCATGCGCGTGGAAAAAACTAAGACCATCTCCAACGGTAGTTCTTTCATACTATTCGCCAGCTTGGAGCGTTGGAAAATGGAAAAACAATTGACAGCTGGAAAACCATTGCTTCACAATGCAACGTTGTTTTGTATTATTTCTTCTTAATATATATATATATTTATATATATATATATATATATATATATATATATATATATATATATATATATATATATATATATATATATTGTGGGACCCAATATGAGATAAATTTGAATATGAGTGAAATATTATGATAAAATATGAATATATAATATAAAATTATGGGACCCAAATAGATTCTTTAAAATTGCACTGTTGGAGTTAAAAATTGAATGAGTTCCTTTAAGATGATGTGGCTTGCTGGGTCCCATAAAAAACCAAAAAATGAGTAGCACCATTGGAGATGCTCTAATAATGTTTGACAAAACATGCAACGCAAGGAAAGAAATTTAAGGAAGAAATTCATAGAAATTAGAGATGGGACTCAAACTTAAGGTATGTTCCCTCAATCATGAACATGAGATTTAGAGGAAATGGTATAGTGACCCTAAATATAGAGAACGGTAGGATTGAGCGAGTAGAAGAAAGGAGGAAATTAAGAGACTCTTTCAAGAGAGATTCCAAAAATCATGTTCAAATAACCCATCATTGGCTGGTGTAAAACTCAATTAGCTTAATTAGTGAGATTGAGTATTCATTTCTTATAGAACCATGTTTGGGACATTATAAAAGAAGTAGTAATTTTTGTGAATAAATTTTATGTTAATGCAAAGTTGGCAAAAGCTATTCTTAAAATGTGTGGGTTGGTCCTAACTCAACCTACAAAATTGTCTTGTAGGATGAGGATTACCCCCACTTATAAAAACATGTTTAGGCCATATATTGACAATGTGTGACTTGTAACACACTTCTTCACGCTTAAGACTGAACATCTGGAGTGTGGAACTAAATGGTGAGTGGCCCGATAGCAGAAACCTAATAATAGGTGGCCCAATGGATCTTAAACCGGGAGTTGATACCATCTTAAAATATGTGAGTTTGGCCTATGTCAACCCTACAAAACTGGCTTGTAGGATGAGGATTGTCCCCACTTATAAAGACATGTTCTGGCCATAGATTGTCCGATGTGAGACTCTTAACAACTATCACAACAAACTTCATAATTCTGATCCAGGAACTAGAGAGTTCTCAAAAGATAGGTGAGTCATGTTCAATATGTTTGGCTGGCAGTATATATAGAATCGTTTCTAAGAAGAGGGAATGCTTATTACTAAAGATGGATTTTAAACAACCACATGATTGCACTACTGATTTCAAAGTAAACTTCCACCAAAGTTACATGTATGACATTCACATTGAGGATCACTTTATGGAAGCAACTTCACATTTTCTAGCTTGTTGTATGCACTACTACGAAAAAAGCATTTAACAACGATTGGAATATGTATATAATCACGCAGGTCCAGGTGTTATTATGTAGTGTGTTGTTATTTATGCAGTACTTTCAATCATGGTCATATGACCGTTATAGTCAACTAGAAAGTGCGCTCCATATAACAATTGTTAAGCCTAATAATTGTTGTGATATTGTTTATGAATAAATGTGAATTGTATCATACTAGAATCAGCAATACACCATTTTTGAATTGATATCAAAATTAGTTATATTAAGTACACGGTTCCATTAAGTACATCAAAATATACGTAGAATAAATATCTTAGAATGGAAGAATAAATTTTAACAGCTCGAGGTAGGCAAATGATCTTTCCAACTTCCAAGAGAAGAGAAAGTGTATAGAATTAAAGAACCAATAATGAGCAAACTAGCTTTACATGCATGCATATTTTGGTTCTTAAGCTTCCAAGAGAAGAAGATGAAGAATCATAAGGAACAACATAAAAGCGGAAGAACCAAAACACAAAAACAACTTCATCCAAAGGAATCAAAATGACTTCTCCTACTTAAGCTACCAACAATTTTGAGAATGAAGATGTTGTTGTTGTAGAGGGTGTTGTGCTGCAAAACCATGCTCAAAATCAACATGTTGTTGCTATAGAGGTTGTTGTGCTGCAAAACCATGCTCAAAATCAAGATGAGGAAAAAAATCTGGTCTTGTGCAAATGAACTGTACTTGAGACACCGGAGAACTCTTAGGGTAAGGAGAAGAAGAAAAAAAGGTTGAGAAGGCAAACGATTTTCCTCGACTCTGATGATGAGGATGAGGGAGACTATGATTGGTCAAACTTCCTCTCAGGCAGAGGTCTTAGATTTGATTATTAAGGCCTTCTGTAATAAAATTTTAATCGTTCTTCTTAACTTTTGGGCTTTATCACTCTCTTAACCTATCAACTTAAACTAACAACTTAAGTTATCAGCTTTAACTATAAACTAATATACTAACAAAAAGCTTGAACGATAATTGTAGTTAAAAGTTCAACAGTTTTCAATGAACTTATTCGTAAGAAACAGTCTGTTAGTTGCATTCTTGTCATGTTCATGTCATACCCTAATTTTTGACCCCCCTGAGATGGCATATCTTCAGGATTTTTCATCAGGTCAAGACAAGTTTCCAGAGCAGTTACTTCTCCATCTGGTATCTAATCGAGGATGCTCAAAAACAAGAAAGCTCAGGCAAAGGATCAATCAATACAAGGATGAGTCCCTAATACAATCATGGGGCTCAAGGACTTCAATTTTCTCATCTATGATTGATTGGACATCCAGTCATCTGAGTACAGGTTTACTCAGGTCACTAAACTAGGGTTTTGAACCTATCAAGGACTAAAATCAGGGATCACTTTTGGGAAACCCTAAAAAGCCCCAGGAAACCATTCAAAGACATCAATCATCTTCAAATAACTCATATGACAAGATCCACTGGACATTACATCTCAGTTCAAAGTCTACAGTCATCATTGTCCTCTGGTCGACAATTAGGGTTTTTGACCTAATTCACCAAGATAGTTGACTTTTAATCAGGGCATGAATTCAAAACTCAAGACATGATTCAAAAATCTCTACTACCTCAATATAATCCATTTACATCATTCATTTGAGGAAAAGATCTTGTTTCTACACAAAAGCCCAAAAATTCACTTTGTCAGGAAAAGTCAACTGTGTGGGATCATCATTGACTTTTAAGATTTTTGGTCAAAAAATGACTTTCAAAGATCAATATCATCAATATATGGATGTCAAAGTCATTTGACCAAAGAAATTCAAAGAAATTCATCAAGGAGCAAAAAGTCGGGAATTAGGGTTTTTAAAGGCATGGTGAGAACTCAAAATTTCACCTACACAACTCAAAAAACTTCCAACATGAAAGTTGTAGATCTTGCAAAATAAAACAACATCTTACAAAGGAACTTTTTTCAAAAGATCAACCATTTATGAAGTTTTGGAAATTTTGAAGTTTAGGTCATAAACACTTAGAAATTTTTCTAAGTGTTTTAACCTAGTTTTCATCCAACTTTGGGCTCATTTTTCACAAATTTCCCAAATGATTCTGAAGAAGACATAAACTAATGATTTAAAGTAGATATTTAGGGCTTTCCAAATTGTTTTCAACCTTCTCCAAATTCAATTTGAGCTAAGAGTTATGCTTGTTCAAAGTTGGCCTCATGAAGTAAAATTATAGGTCATGGACACTTTTGGACTTTGCAAATTTTGTGCAAATAACCTCTCTTATGGATGCTACACGACCCATAACACATCTGAAACCATGCCATGCATTCATTTTCACCATGCCATTAGAATTGAAGAAGATTCTAAAAACAAGAACATGTGATTATGTAATGATTACATTTGTGAATTTATGGCAAATTGATGAATCACCCAAGGAATCTTCTCACCAACCAATTAGAGCTCATTTCTGGCTCAGAATTGTCCCCTAAGATTAAACAAAATCGAGGGCTAGGGGATTGATCAAATGGAATCAAAATTCTCATCATTGCATAAGAGATACTTGCAAACTTCCTTCATGGCTAAGAAAGCAAATCAACTTCACTAAGGAAGCTCACTCCTCTGCAGCTATACTGATCCATTTGCCTATAAATACAGATGCATTCCTCATTCAAAAACACACCAAAGCAACAGAATTCTTGCTTTCTCTCTTCTTTCTCCATACTTAAGGTTTTCAAAGGTTCTTTGGCAAGAAGACTCAGATTCTTCAAACCAAAGCTCTTCCCTTGGAATTAAGTATTCAAACACATTAGGGGAGTCATTTAGAGGTGATCCAAACCTCTGAAACACTTCTGGGAGTGAGGAATCATCATCTTCACCTCTCACTTGGAGCTGTTGCAGTTGGGGTCGAACAAGAGGTTCTGGGTACTTTCAGTCCAAGATAAGCATCTCAACACCTTCCAGGAGGATCACTGAAGCTATCTGGATCGTTGCAACAACTCTGCAACACACTTTGATCAGAGCCAGATCTTCATTTTTCAGGTAAGTTTCCAAAACTTCAAACTCTATGATTCACGCATGATAAATTAAAAATGAAGTTACCAGTTGGTTTCTGCACCTTCATAGATCATTAGCCCTCAATCAATTGCATCAAAGCATACATATATAGCATTTCATGTTTAATTTCAGTTTTAGGGTTCTTAGTGTTCATGCGTGTGAATTTTATGTTACACTTAGAATAAATAAAATTAAAGAACACCATCATAATCCTCGTCCAAAAACGAGCAAAATCCATGTTTACATCTTTAAGTTTGGTTGAGAAACGAAGGAGATAGCAAATTCAAAAAATCTGAAGCTTGAGGTTGAAGATGAAGATGGTGGCGCCATTTTTTTGAATTTCCCAGATTTAAGTTTATTTTATTTTGAATGATGGGTATGTTATCTATGAATTCATCGTAGTGTCCCAATGGTTACAGAGCGCGTCCAAAAGCCTTGCCTTGCCTTAGGTCTGGGGTTCGATCCCCCCCTCAGACCTTTTGTTCATTTTATTTTTCCAACTCATTTAATGCCTTGCTTTCACATATAATCATATGGGCTCTTTCTTTAAGCAGGCCACGCGCGTGGCCCAGTTGGTATTTGTTTTGTTTGGCAACCAAGAGGGCGTGAGTTCAACCCTTGGTGAGACCAAACCATATTTTTACTACTATTTTTCTTCATTTTTTTTAACAACTTCACACAATTAATTCACCTATCAAATTAAATCATTTTCACCTCATTTTTCACACACTTGCTATTCAATATATCTATTTTGTGAATCATCAAAAAAATCATAAAAATAATTATTTATTTTATATATTTTTATTAGGTTTAAAAAGGTATGTTTTAAGTGTTTTCTTAAATACTTTAAAATATATATTTTCATTTTGTTTTAACCTAATTACTTTGTGAATAATTTTATGATAAAACCCTAATTGTTTAGGTCTTAATTAGTTAAAAGTTCTTTATTTTTACCTTAATTAATTTGACTTTTGTCAATATTCAAAATTGTTTTCAATCTCTGATTAAACGGATGATTAGGGTTTTCAAACAACAAAACCTTGCATCATTCCAAATCATTTTTTTTCAAATTGCTTTTACACCAGTACTCTAAAGTACTGGGCCTCTAATAGAGTGTAAGTCCCAAAAACCTTCTCTTCTTAGCTTGTTTTCAAAACTGTATTTTCAAAATCTTCTTTCTGTTTTCAAAACATTCTTCTGGTATTTGAAGGGCATTATTCCCGGTGAAACTCTTCAGATACCTATGTGACCTTTGTCCATCTTCACTTCTTCTGTTTTCAAAAACCATTAACTGTTTATCATATATATTCAACTGTTATCAACAAAACAACAAAAAATACTGTTGAGGCTCTGTACATACTTCTTCAATGGCCTCCACTCCATCCAGGTTAGGCTTTACAAGCTTTCAATTTACAGTCTTTATTTAAATTACTGTCAAATATAAATTGTGCATATATTAGTTTAGAACCACGTTTGAGTATAAACCTTAGGACAGTTAAACTATATATATATAGTATAGGAATATGACCTAGGATTGAGAATGTCTTCCCGGTGAAGGCTCTTTCCTAATTAGAGATCTGTAGTTCAAACCCCCAAGATGAATTATTCCCGGTGAAACATCTTGGCAAAAACCTTAGAATCCAAATAAATAGGACACATCCACCCAAAGAGGAATTATTCCCGGTGAAACCTCTTACCCATTTGCTTAGAGCCAAAATAAGTTCAAAACTACATAGCTTTCTCTTGTGCTATAACAAGGACCCTCGATTAGCCTCCTCTTGGGCTTTGTACAAGGACCCACAGGCTTCTTAAAAGCATTTCCAGCTTCCTCTTGAGCTTGTATACAAGGACCCACCAGGTTTCTTATAAACATAGGAACAGGTCTTTAGTCACCTTTTAGCCTACCCTGGTGAGTTTCTTCCAATTTAAACCAGACTTTAAACAAGCTAAGTTTGTCTCAATTTTGCATTGAGTACATTTTTGGAATGAGAGACATGGACAGTCTCTGTCACCCTTATCTTCATCAATCTTCCTTAGCAGAGTCTAGGATCTATGCTTTTGGTCATCCTCAGCATTGAGTCAGCCTTCATCTTGGGCTTTAAACAAGAAGTCTCCATTAGATAATCTTTCTGCCATTCATTTCAATAAAAACCCCTGGAAAGGGTTAGCCTCCAAAGTTAATTAATAAATAATTTCATTCTCTTAGGAGATAATTTCCCAAAAAAAGAGTCAAAACCCCTGGAAAGGGTCAGCCTCCAAAAAACATGATAAAGTCAGTCTTTTACCAAACAATTTCTCCAGCTGAGTCAAAATCCCTGGAAAGGGTTAGCTTCCAAAGAAAAACAGTCTTTTAATAAATAAAATCTCCTCAGTAGAGTCAAAAACCAACAAAAATAGTTAGCCTCAACCTTGGGCTTCATACAAGGCACCCAAACAATAAAACTCCCCTGTCAAGAGTCAGCCTCAACCTTGGGCATTGTACAAGGCAGATAATAGAGTCTCCCCAGTGAGTTCTTCATCACTCAGTAGCCACAACCTTGGGCTTTGTACAAGGCAGATAAACCATATTTTTCATGTGTCAAAGATTCCTAACACATAGGATCTTTTCCCTTTAGAGTCATCCATACTCAGTTTATTTAAGAGTCCGCCACAACCTTGGGCTTTGTACAAGGCAGAAAATAATATTTACCCTAGCTAGAGTCAGCCACAACCTTGGGCTTTGTACAAGGCACATAAAATAGAGTCATTCATTCAATTATCCTCAACAGTTAGCTACAACCTTGGGCTTTGTACAAGGCACATAAATAGAGTCTCCCTAAGTAGAGTCAGCCTCAATTCTGGGCTTTGTACAGAACACAAAAATACCCTGTAAATTAATCCCCAGTGGAGTCATCTCCCAGAGTCAATAATAATTAATTAATCAATCAAAAAGCCTCAAGCTTGGGCCTCATACAAGTCAGCTAAAGTCAAATCTTTTATACAGTAGATAGACATAGCTTATCTCTATAGAGAGATATTTTTACTACTCTACCACATTCAAACAAACAAACATTTCATTTCAATTTTAATTAAGTCTCCCATTTAGGATTTTGAAAGGCATGAGCTGGCAGTAAAACCCAGACATGTGGTAACTTTCCCTAATTTGGATGAGCATCTTTCTTTCATTTAAGAGGCATTTGACTGGTATACTTGCACATACACAAGTAAGGTCCCCCTCTTGAATGAAATGAATTCAGTTATTCTGTCACTCCTTTAAATGTTTGTGGTAGAATAGTACAAATACCTCTCTGTAGAGATGATTTCATGTCTCTTTACTATAAACAGAGATTTAATTCCAAGCTTCAACCTTGAGCTTTAAGCAAGGCACCAAAAACAAGTAATTTCCCTAGTTAGTTCCCCGAACTACATTAAGCTCTGACTTCCACTAGGGATATGTAGGCATGAGGTTCACAAGGAATCTCAGCGAGCTAATAAAATACCAAAAATAGTCAGTTTGTCTATCTGTCTGTCTTTCTTTAATCAATTCAATTCTCTCTCCTAACACAAAGGATCAACTTTCCCAATCATTAGCAATAAACACAATCACAATGACACAGAAAAGGTTCCTGTAGAGTACTACAGATATGTAGGGTGTTTAAACACTTCCCTATGTATAACCGACCTCCCGGACTCCAGAATTTCTAGTCTAGGTGAAATCCCCACACTTAGCAAACTCCTAGGGTTTAGTTGAGATCTTTTTTCCCCTTTCCTACTCGTAGGACAAATAAGAAAGTTTGTGTGATATCGTAGGAAGAACTGAAACAAAATTCATCCCACCACGGGCGCATTCTCCTTCCAAATTTCGCGTGAAGGGTTTAGCGTGCCGTCCTCCCAAGTGAAACGGGGAGGTAAAAGAAAACGACCACCACAGAAAAATGGCGACTCTGCTGGGGATATAAGTGTTCAAAACCTTGGTTTTTCATCCAAACCAATGGTTGACCTGTTGCTGGTCCAGCCCCAATGAGGAATTAGGGATGCCAAATTCCCCCTCAAACAAGAGAGGTCCTGCCTAACCTCTGTGTCATTTCATGTGTTTGTTGCATATATATTTGTTTACTTTGTTTATTTTGTATCGGGAAAGGGCTTGATTCCCCCTTGTGGTGAGAAATCCTATACCCGGATTTGAGTGCAACATAAGATAGGATGGAGGATGTCTTCCCGGTGAAGACCCTCTAATCTTGGTTTCCAAGTCTACTCTTGGGATTTGCCTGGCTGGTTGTGATTAACTGCGCCACTGCATTCCGAGACTGATTTGTACCAGGAGGACCTAGAAACACATTAACTTCACTTAAAGCCTTTTTTTAGGACGTAGAGCGGTGATTACGGAAGTAATTGTCACGCAGATACTACACTCAGAGAAAACTCTCTTATAGATACCAATCAACGTATCTTTAAGGTTGAGCAAAAACTCTGAGACCCCTAGAACCCGTTCTACAGGTACAAAAATCCTTAACCTTAGTTTACCATTGGGGCGGGGATTTGCGTTTTGACTTCATGACCACTATACCCTTCAACGCCATGTTTGTTTAAAACTCTTGTGTGTGCATTCATGCATTCATGCATCATTCATTAATAAACAACTAAAAACAAAACAAAAAGAGTCTTTTTCGAGTCGTTTTTCAAGGAAACTAAATAACGAACGTTTTGAACTTCATAGAAAGAGAGAAACGGAGAAAGGACTTAAGGATCTATATTATGGATTACGGAAGAAAGAGAGCTAGGAAATACACCTTCAAGATTCCCCAGGTCGAGGAACTGGGAAAGCTCGGAAAACTGGTGGTCAACCCCCAGGCTTTCAAGGAGAAGTATGGAAAACTTCTGCCTTTGCTCAATACCAACATTGTGGATAGGATCCATCCCACCTTGGTACAGTTTTACGATCCAACGTATCACTGCTTCACCTTTCCAGATTATCAGCTCATGCCTACGTTGGAGGAGTACTCTCGTCTGATTGGAATACCCGTGTACGCGCAAGATCCGTACTCCGGTTTGGAAAAGAATCCTGACGACATTATCATTGCTGCAACTACTCCTTTGAACGTAGTCGACATCAGAACTCATATGGTGAGTAGAGGAGGAATTCAAGGATTGCCCTCCAAATTCCTATTTGATCAAGCTCGGTACCTCGTCAGCATCCAAGATATGAGCGCTTTTGAGGAAGTCTTGGCTTTGCTTATCTACGGATTGTTTTTGTTCCCTAACATTAACGATTTCGTCGACATCAACGCAATTAAGATCTTCTTAATTGGAAATCCAGTTCCAACCTTGCTTGCGGATGCTTATCACTCTGTGCATTCAAGAAACCTGCAGCGAGGAGGATTAATCACATGCTGCGTACCGTTGTTATACGAATGGTTCATTTCGCACCTGCCAAAGTCTAGCACTTTCTGGAACATGAGGGATGGCCTTTACTGGTCACAGAAAATCATGTCTCTCACTCATACAGACATTGAGTGGTGTAGTCCTGACAACGACGAAACCAAGATCATCTTCAGTTGCGGAAGTTTCCCCAACGTACCCCTTATTGGAACTAAGGGAGGGATCAGTTACAATCCAGCTTTAGCCCGTCGTCAATACGGCTATCCCATGAAAAATATTCCATGTAACATCCAATTGGAGGGTCTGTTCTTCAAGAACATCGACGATCATGGCAACATGCTGAAGAAGGAAATTGTCCAAGCCTGGCGTCTTGTACACAGCAAAGGGAGAAGATTGTTAGGAAAACATCTTTGCATCTCCCTGGATCCTTACCTTCAATGGGTACGCGTCAGAGCATTCAAGCTCAGGATGCCATATCAACATCAAGAACCTATTCCCCTAAGGGAACCAATTTACCTTTTCTCCACCGATGTTGAAAAACTGCAAGCGGCATTAAACAAGGTATGCCAAGAAAGGAATGCTTGGAGGAACAAGTATCGAATTGTCAACACGGAAAATGTTGAAATTCAGAACATCCTAAGAAGGAAGGATGAGTTACTTGAAGTACTCGACCGACAAGTGACACAATCGTCACTTTCTCATCATATCCCTCCTGCTTCCTGGATCATCGATCAGCTCACGTCAGAGAACGCTCAGCTCAAGAAACAGAAGAAGATGTTAGAACGTGAAGTCGGCTCTTCATCAAAGTTTTAGAGTCCTTTCTCTCAGTTTCTCTGTATTTCCCTTTTTAAAGTGTGTAAAAAATGGCGTTTTCGCTTAATTAATAAAAGTTTGATGTTTCATAACGTAATTATGGTGTTTCCTTGAAAAATAATAACTTAATTGCATATCATACATCGCTTTAGTCGTACGCACTGACACGAGAATTGTCGCGGATCTAAGAGTTACTTTCCTTTCTCCAGAAAGAGAGGAGGAGAAGGAGGTGAACCAGAACTTTCAAGCTGTCTCATCCATACAACACTCGTTCAAGTCGCAAGAAAAGAATGGAAGACTTTGAGCAAGAGAATGAAGAACTCAGAGAAGAGATTAATACTCTCAAAGGTACTGTTGAAAGACTCAATAGTATGGTAGAAGCCCCGGTAGTTGCGCAGAATCGACCAACGCCAGAAGAACCACGAAGGACTGTGGTTTCCGAGATTGTTTCTACTCCTATTCCTCAGTATACCATGCCGCCTGATCGACCTTGGGGCATGCCGTATAACTTTACTCTAGAAGGGTACATACCTCCAGCTTCTGAAGCTCCAAAAGTCACCATGGATATGCGTCCACCGGAGGGTTACAAACCTCTAGAAATTGAAGTTCCAAGAGCAACGGCAATGGGTTTTGCACAACAGAATACTGAGATACCGAGATCTGCTGTCATAGCTTCTCCACAGCCCATTATGCATACTTTTCCCCCACAAGGCGGACAAGTATATCATCACGCTCCAAGTGAGGATGCTGGTGTGTATGAAAGATTGGACGAGTTCCAGGAACAGTTTCTGCAAATGCAGAAGGAACTCAAGACTCTCCGAGGACAAGATCTATTTGGAATGAATGCTGCAGACCTCTGTCTGGTTCCAAATGTTAAGATTCCTCACAAATTCAAAGTACCAGAGTTCGAGAAGTACAAAGGGAATTCATGCCCACAAAGTCATCTTGTGATGTACGCTCGAAGAATGTCAACTCAGACTGATAATCAACAATTGCTCATTCATTATTTTCAAGACAGCCTGACTGGTGCTGCACTCAAATGGTACATGAACTTGGATAGTTCAGAGATTCGTACTTTTCGAGACCTCGGAGAGGCCTTCGTCAAACAGTATAAGTACAATCTGGATATGGCTCCCGACAGAGATCAACTCCGGGCCATGACTCAAAAGGATAGAGAAAGCTTCAAGGAATACGCTCAGAGATGGCGTGAAGTTGCTGCTCAAATTTGTCCACCACTTGAAGAGAAAGAAATGACAAAAATCTATCTCAAAACTTTGAGTCCATTTTACTACGGACGAATGGTTGCAAGTGCACCAAGTGACTTTACCGAGATGGTAAACATGGGTGTGCGTTTAGAAGAAGCAGTTCGAGAAGGACGCTTGAACAAAGAACCAGAATCTTCTATTGGTCCAAGGAAGTATGGAAGTTCTTTCCAGAAGAAAAAGGATCAAGATGTCAGCAATGTCTTGCACAAAATCAAGAAGAAATCCCAACCTCAAGTTGCAACAATAACTCCGGTGGTTAACTCAGCGCCAGCTTATCAACCTCAGGTTTCGCAACAACAAATTCAACAAAGGTCGCAGCAACCTCAGCAGCAGGTTCGACCTCCAAATTACAACAATCGGGCTCCAAGGTATCCTGCCTTTGACCCTGTACCAATGCCGTATGCAGAATTGTTTCCAACATTACTGGCAAAAGGACTCATTCAGACGAGGAGTCCTCCAAATCCTACAAACAGTTCCTCACCATGGTATAAGGCTGACCAATCTTGTCCCTATCATCAGGGGGCACCAGGTCACAATATTGAGAACTGTTTCCCTTTCAAGATTGACGTCCAACGATTAGTGAAGAGCGGAATGCTATCCTTCAAAGATACTAATCCAAACGTCCAAGCAAATCCTTTGCCGCATCATAAAGAAGCTTCAGTAAATCTGATAGATCAACACCCCAATGTCATTCAAATCTACGACATCCGTCAAATAGGGGAAAATCTTGTCAAGATGCACGCTAAACAAGCTGGGTACGGTCATGTACCACCTCACAACTACTTCAGATGTGAAATTTGTCCAAAGAATAATCAAGGATGTGCCGTAGTTCAAGCTGCATTACAAGAACAAATGGACTTGGGATGGATTCAACATATCCGAGTCAGAACTGAACATGACATCAACATGGTTCAAGGATGTCCAGGAGAATACAAAATCTACAAAGTTGAAGATCTTGAAGGATCGGTAGTCAGGTTCCACAAAACTTTAAATGGACTTGCCTACTTTGGAACAGATTTCCACGCTTACAGTAGATGTAGAGTCTGTCGAAGAAATTCACGAGGATGTTTGCGTGTTCGTAACGACATTCAAAAGCTGATGGATGACAATACCATTACTGTTCTTGCCAACAGAGAAGATGACGAAGTCTTTACCGTATCTCCTCAAATTAATCAAGTTGAACCAATGCAAGTCAAGTATGATAGCAGGAAGACAGCAGTTGCACCACTAGTCATCTACTTACCAGGTCCTGTACCGTATGAGTCCAGCAAGGCTATACCATACAAGTACAACGCTACATTAATTGAAAATGGTAAGGAAATACCATTACCGTCTGTTGTCAACATTGCTGAAGTTAGTCGAGTCACCAAAAGTGGACGAGTCTTCAACAGAACAACAGAAAATGTGGAGAAACCTTCGGAGGAAGTACCACATAGGCATGACAATCATCCGACCAATGCTGTTCAAGCGAAAGAGAATGACGAGATCTTGAAGTTAATCCAGAGGAGTGAATACAACATTGTAGATCAATTACTACATACTCCGTCTAGGATTTCTGTTCTTTCCCTGCTATTGAGTTCTGAAGCTCATAGGGAAGCTCTACAGAAAGTTTTGGAACAAGCTTTCGTAGAACCAAGTGTTACAATAAGCCAATTCAACAACATCATTGCCAACATCTCCGCCGGAACTAACCTAAGTTTCTGTGACGAAGATCTTCCTGAAGAAGGAGTGGACCACAATCTTCCACTTCACATCTCAGTTGGCTGCATGGGTAATACACTCACAGGAGTCCTAATAGACAATGGATCCTCTCTCAACGTCATGCCTAAATCAACATTGTCAAGATTATCTTTCGAAGATTACCCTCTAAGAAAAAGTCATGTCATCGTCAAAGCATTTGATGGATCAAGAAAGTCAGTTTTCGGAGAAGTGGATCTTCCCATAACTATTGGACCTCAGACGTTCAAAATCACTTTCCAGGTTATGGACATTCCAGCACAATATAGTTGTTTGCTAGGTCGCCCATGGATTCATGAAGCTGGGGCAATTACTTCAACACTTCATCAGAAACTGAAGTTCATAAGAAATGACAAATTGGTAACTGTATGTGGAGAACGAGCTCTGATCGTCAGCAACCTGTCATCATTCTCCGACATAGAACCAAAAGAAGTTGTTGGAACTAAATTCCAAGCACTTTCCTTAGACAAAGGAAAGGAGAAAGCAGCGTCTATTTCTTCATACAAAGATGCAATCCAAGTTGTAAAGGATGGCACTACCAGTGGTTGGGGGTGTCATACCCTAATTTTTGACCCCCCTGAGATGACATATCTTCAGGATTTTTCATCAGGTCAAGACAAGTACCCAGAGCAGTCATTTCTCCATCTGGTACCTAATCCAGGATGCTCAAAGACAAGAAAGCTCAGGCAAAGGATCAATCAATACAAAGACTAGTCTCTAATACAATCATGGGGCTCAAAAACTTCACTTTTCTCATCTATGATTGATTAGACATCCAGTCATATGAGTACAGGTTTACTCAGGTCACCAAACTAGGGTTTTGAGCCTATCAAGGACTGAAATCAGGAATCACATTTGGGAAACCCTAAAAAACCTCAGAGGGTCATTCAAAGACATCAATCATCTTCAAATAACTCATATTACAAGGTCTACTGGACATCACACTTCAATTCAAAGTCTACAGTCATTACTTTCACATGGTCGACAAATTAGGGTTTTGACCTAATTCACCAAGATGGTTGACTTCTGATCAGGGCATGAATCCAAAACTCAAGACATGATTCAAGGATCTCTACTACCTCTATATAATCCATTTATATCATCCATTTGGGGAGAAGATCTTATTTCTACACAAAAGCCCAAAAATTCACTTTGTCAAGAAAAAGTCAACTGTGAAGGATCATCATTGACTTTTAAGGTTTTTGGTCAAAAAATGACTTTCAAGGATCAATATTATCAATATATGGATGTCAAAGTCATTTGGCCAAAGAAATTCAAAGAAATTCATCAAGGAGCGAAAAGTCGGGAATTAGGGCTTTTGAAGGCATGGTGAGATCTCAAAATTTCACCTACACAACTCAAAAAACTTCCAACATGAAAGTTGTAGATCTTGCCAAATAAAACAACATCTTACAAGGGAACTTTTTTCAAAAGATCAACCATTTATGAAGTTTTGGAAATTTTGAAGTTTAGGTCATAAACACTTAGAAATTTTTCTAAGTGTTTTAACCTAGTTTTCTTCCAACTTTGGCCTCATTTTTCACAAATTTCCCAAAGGATTCTGAAGAAGACATAAACTAATGATTTAAAGTAGATGTTTAGGGCTTTCCAAATTGTGTTCAACCTTCTCAAAATTCAATTTGAGCTAAGAGTTATGCTTGTTCAAAGTTGGCCTCATGAAGTAAAATTATAGGTCATGCATCATTTTGGAA
Source organism: Vicia villosa (assembly GCF_029867415.1). Lineage (NCBI taxonomy): Eukaryota > Viridiplantae > Streptophyta > Magnoliopsida > Fabales > Fabaceae > Vicia > Vicia villosa. The sequence goes on along the minus strand of NC_081185.1, from coordinate 92,216,792 downwards.
CTTTGAAATTTTGTGCACATGACCTCAAATGCAGATGCTACATGACCCATAATACATCTGCAAACATGCCATGCATTCATTTTCACCATGCCATGATAATTGAAGAAGATTCCTAAAACAAGAACATGTGATTATGTAATGATTACTTTTGTGAATTTATGGCAAATTGATGAATCACCCAAGGAATCTTCTCATCAACCAATTGGAGCTCACTTTGCATCTGAATTGTCCCCTAAGATCAGATAGAATCAATGGATAGGGGAGGTGGCTCGAAAATGCAATGATCACACTTGGATATTCTTTGAAATTTCCTTCATGGCTAAGAAAGCAAATCAACTTCACTAAGGAAGCTCACTCCTCTGCAGCTATACTGATCCATTTGCCTATAAATACAGATGCATTCCTCATTCAAAAACACACCAAAGCAACCATATTACTTGCTTTCTCTTTCTCTTCTCTTGTTCATTGTTTTTCAAAGTTCTTTGGCAAGAAGAATCGATTTCTTCAAACCAGAGCTTATCTTTGGGAAGTGAGCATTCTAACATCTCAAGGGAGGTCATTTGAGGTGATCCAAGCACCTGGATCACTTCTGTAAGTGGAGGAACACCATTGTTGCTCTCACTTTGGAGCATCTGCAGTTGGAGGTCCATGGAGTGATTCAGAAGGTTTCAAGGCAAGCCAATCATCCAGACACACTCCTCAGGTCATAGTGAAGCTAACCAGATGGCTGCAGCTCACCTGTAACTCGAGAATCAACACCCTCCATGTTCACTTGAAGCTGAAATCGAGGGAAGTCCATAGAACAATTCAGGAGGTTTGAGGTCATTATAAGCATTCAGTTAGCATCACTGAGCCACAAGGAAGCTTTTGGGATCATTCATACAAGCCCAGTTGCTCTCAATCATCCTCACGACCTTCAGTTTCAGAGGTAAGTTTCTGAACCTCACCTCTTTAATTTAAGCACTCTTTGTGATAAAGCTCGATTCTATCTTGTTCAGCATCATCAGAGGATTGAAAACCCTCTATCATCATTCATTTATCTTTCAGCATAGCCATTTAATTTGATTTTTAAGTTTTAGGGTTCTTCACGATTTCTGGTAAATTAGTTAGATGTAGTTAATATAAGTACATGTTAGTTACATATTTAAAATAGTATGTTTTAAAGTGTTTTCTTAAATACTTTAAATATATATTATCACTTTATTTTAACCTAATCACTTTGTAAATAAGTTTATGATAAAACCCTAATTATTTAGGTCTTAATTAAGTAAAAATCTTTATTTTTACTTTGATTAAGTTGACTTTTGTCAATTTTCAAAGCTGTTATCAATCTCCGATTAAACGGATGATTAAGGTTTTCAAACAACAAAACCTTGTATCATTCAAAATCATTTTCAAATTGCTCTCATAACCAGTACTGTAAAGTACTGGGCCTCTAATAGAGTGTAAGTCCCAAAAACCTTCTCTTCTTAGCTTGTTTTCAAAACTGTATTTTCAAAATCTTCTTTCTGTTTTCAAAACATTCTTCTGGTATTTGAAGGGCATTATTCCCGGTGAAACTCTTCAGATACCTATGTGACCTTTGTCCATCTTCACTTCTTCTGTTTTCAAAAACCATTAACTGTTTATCATATACATTCAACTGTTATCAACAAAAACAATAAAAATACTGTTGAGGCTCTGTACATACTTCTTCAATGGCCTCCACTCCATCCAGGTTAGGCTTTACAAGCTTTCAATTTACAGTCTTTGTTTAAATTACTGTCAAATATAAACTGTGCACATATATTAGTTTAGAACTGCGTTTGAGTATAAACCTTAGGACAGTTAAACTATATATATATTATAGGAATATGACCTAGGATTGAGAATGTCTTCCCGGTGAAGGCTCTTTCCTAATTAGAGATCTGTAGTTCAAACCCCCAAGATGAATTATTCCCGGTGAAACATCTTGGCAAAAACCTTAGAATCCAAATAATAGGACACATCCACCCAAAGAGGAATTATTCCCGGTGAAACCTCTTACCCATTTGCTTAGAGCCAAAATAAGTTCAAAACTACATAAGCTTTCTCTTGTGCTATAACAAGGACCCTCGGTTAGCCTCCTCTTGGGCTTTGTACAAGGACCCACAGGCTTCTTAAAAGCATTTCCAGCTTCCTCTTGAGCTTGTATACAAGGACCCATCAGGTTTCTTATAAACATAGGAACAGGTCTTTAGTCACCTTTTAGCCTACCCTGGTGAGTTTCTTCCAATTTAAACCAGACTTTAAACAAGCTAAGTTTGTCTCAATTTTGCATTGAGTACACCTTTTGGAATGAGAGACATGGACAGTCTCTGTCACCCTTATCTTCATCAATCTTCCTTAGCAGAGTCTAGGATCCATGTTTGATCATCCTCAGCATTGAGTCAGCCTTCACCTTGGGCTTTAAACAAGAAGTCTCACTAGATAATCTTTCTGCCATTCATATTAAAAATCCCCTGGAAAGGGTTAGCCTCCAACATCTGTCTAAAATGTCAAATCCCTGGAAAGGGTTAGCTTCCACACATTCCTTCATTTTAATTCAAAAACCCCTGGAAAGGGTTAGCCTCCAAAGTCAATTAATAAATAATTTCATTCTCTTAGGAGATAATTTCCCCAAAAGAGTCAAAACCCCTGGAAAGGGTCAGCCTCCAAAAAACATGATAAAGTCAGTCTTTTAACAGACAAATTCACCAGCTGAGTCAAAATCCCTGGAAAGGGTTAGCTTCCAAAGAAAAACAGTCTTTTAATAAATAAATACCTCCTCAGTAGAGTCAAAACCAACAAAAACAGTTAGCCTCAACCTTGGGCTTCATACAAGGCACCCAAACAATAAAACTCCCCTGTTAAGAGTCAGCCTCAACCTTGGGCATTGTACAAGGCAGATAATAGAGTCTCCCCAGTGAGTTCTTCATCATTCAGTAGCCACAACCTTGGGCTTTGTACAAGGCAGATAAACCATATCTTTCGTGTGTCAAAGATTCCTAACACTTAGGATCTTTCCCCATATAGTCATCAATACTTAATTCATTTAAGAGTCCGCCTCAACCTTGGGCTTTGTACAAGGCAGAAAATAGTTTTTTTTCCTAGCTAGATTCAGCCACAACCTTGGGCTTTGTACAAGGCATATAAATAGAGTCTCCCTGAGTAGAGTCAGCCTCAATTCTGGGCTTTGTACAGAACACTAAAATACCCTGTAATTAATCCCCAGTGGAGTCATCTCCCAGAGTCAATAACATTAATAAATCAATCAAAAATCCTCAAGCTTGGGCCTCATACAAGCCAGCTAAAGTCAAATCTTTTATACAGTAGATAGACATAGCTTATCTCTATAGAGAGATATTTTTACTACTCTACCACATTCAAACAAACAAACATTTCAATTTCAATTTTAATCAAGTCTCCCATTTAGGATTTTGAAAGGCATGAGCTGGCAGTAAAACCCAGACATGTGGTAACTTTCCCTAATTTGGATGAGCATCTTTCTTTCATTTAAGAGGCATTTGACTGGTATACTTGCACATACACAAGTAAGGTCCCCCTCTTGAATGAAATGAATTCAGTTATTCTGTCACTCCTTTAAATGTTTGTGGTAGAATAGTACTAATACCTCTCTGTAGAGATAATTTCATGTCTCTTTACTGTAAACAGAGATTTAATTCCAAGCTTCAACCTTGAGCTTCAAACAAGGCACCAAAAATAATTAATTTCCCTAGTTAGTTCCCCGAACTACATTAAGCTCTGACTTCCACTAGAGATATGTAGGCATGAGGTTCACAAGGAATCTCAGCGAGCTAATAAAATACCAAAAATAGTCAGTCTGTCTGTCTGTCTGTCTTCTTTAATCAATTCAATTCCTTCTCCTAATACAAAGGAGAAACTTTCCCAATCATTAGCAATAAACACAAACACAATGACACAGAGAAGGTTCCTGTAGAGTACTACAGATATGTAGGGTGTTTAAACACTTCCCTATGTATAACCGACCTCCCGGACTCCAGAATTTCTAGTCTAGGTGAAATCCCCACACTTAGCAAACTCCTAGGGTTTAGTTGAGATCTTTTTTCCCCTTTCCTACTCGTAGGACAAATAAGAAAGTTCGTGTGATATCGTAGGAAGAACTGAAATAAAATTCATCCCACCACGGGCGCATTCTCCTTCCAAATTTCGCGTGAAGGGTTTAGCGTGCCGTCCTCCCAAGTGAAACGGGGAGGTAAAGAAAACGACCACCACAGAAAAATGGCGACTCTGCTGGGGATATAAGTGTTAAAAACCTTGGTTTTTCATCCAAACCAATGGTTGACCTGTTGCTGGTCCAGCCCCAATGAGGAATTAGGGATGCCAAATTCCCCCTCAAACAAGAGAGGTCCTGCCTAACCTCTGTGTCATATCATGTGTTTGTTGCATATATATTTGTTTATTATGTTTATTCTGTATCGGGAAAGGGCTTGATTCCCCCTTGTGGTGAGAAATCCTATACCCGGATTTGAGTGCAACATAAGATAGGATGGAGGATGTCTTCCCGGTGAAGGCCCTCTAATCTTGGTTTCCAAGTCTACTCTTGGGATTTGCCTGGCTGGTTGTGATTAACTGCGCCACTGCATTCCGAGACTGATTTGTACCAGGAGGACCTAGAAACACATTAACCCCACTTAAAGCCTTTTTTTAGGACGTAGAGCGGTGATTACGGAAGTAATTGTCACGCAGATACTACACTCAGAGAAAACTCTCTTATAGATACCAATCAACGTATCTTTAAGGTTGAGCAAAAACTCTGAGACCCCTAGAACCCGTTCTACAGGTACAAAAATCCTTAACCTTAGTTTACCATTGGGGCGGGATTTGCGTTTTGACTTCATGACCACTGTACCCTTCAACGCCATGTTTGTTTAAAACTCTTGTGTGTGCATTCATGCATTCATGCATCATTCATTAATAAACAACTAAAAACAAAAAGAGTCTTTTTTCGAGTCATTTTTCAAGGAAACTAAATAACGAACGTTTTGAACTTCATAGAAAGAGAGAAACGGAGAAAGGACTTAAAGATCTATACCATGGATTATGGGAGAAAGAGAGCTAGGAAATACACCTTCAAGATTCTCCAGGTCGAGGAACTGGGAAAGCTCGGAAAACTGGTGGTCAACCCCCAGGCTTTCAAGGAGAAGTACGGAAAACTTCTGCCTTTGCTCAATACCAACATGGTGGATGGGATCCTTCCCACCTTGGTACAGTTTTACGATCCAACGTATCACTGCTTCACCTTTCCAGATTATCAGCTCATGCCTACGTTAGAGGAGTACTCTCGTCTGATTGGAATACCCGTGTACGCGCAAGATCCGTACTCCGGTTTGGAAAAGAATCCTGACGACATTATCATTGCTGCAACTATTCCTTTGAACGTAGTCGACATCAGAACTCATATGGTGAGTAGAGGAGGAATTCAAGGATTGCCCTCCAAATTCCTGTTTGATCAAGCTCGGTACTTCGTCAGCATCCAAGATATGAGCGCTTTTGAGGAAGTCTTGGCTTTGCTTATCTACGGATTGTTTTTGTTCCCTAACATTAACGATTTCGTCGACATCAACGCAATTAAGATCTTCTTAATTGGAAATCCAGTTCCAACCTTGCTTGCGGATGCTTATCACTCTGTGCATTCAAGAAACCTGCAGCGAGGAGGATTAATCACATGCTGCGTACCGTTGTTATACGAATGGTTCGTTTCACACCTACCAAAGTCTAGCACTTTCTGGAACATGAGGGATGGCCCTTACTGGTCACAGAAAATCATGTCTCTCACTCATACGGACATTGAGTGGTGTAGTCCTGACAACGACGAAACCAAGATCATCTTCA
>NC_081185.1:92187225-92207225 GCF_029867415.1 Vicia villosa | reverse complement strand
TCTTTTGAGATTTAAAACTTACATGCTCATTTTATATTCAATTGAAATGAAAGATATGGAAGGTAAAAAGTATTCAAAAGTTTTGTTCCTAAAAACAAAAGTAATGGAAAAAGTTAAATAAATAAGATGAATTAATATATTTTATAATATTATTGTTACTTTTTTAATATGTTTTTAATATATATATATATATATATATATATATATATATAATTATATATTATAAACTGTAATTCTTTCAGTTCATTCTATATTATTTAATATTATTATGAAAACATATAATTAACCCTTTTTTGACTCTTTCAATAATGAAAATATTAATTACTCATTATATATGTTTAATATGTAGATTACTTTTTAATTAGTTTTTGAATTATAATATTATTTTTGTTGTAACCTAATAAATATGTTGTTAAATGTTCTATTAAATTATTTAGAATATAAACGTCAATGTGAGATCTTCTTTCTTTTGTTTTTTTGTTGCTAGTATTTAAGAATGATTTTGCTTTTCTTTTAGCTTTTTGTTGTAATTGGTCTTTCTTTGAAGCACGTTAAAATTTGAACTATATATTTCTCTTTTGCACAGTGAGAATGTGAAAATGTTCTGTAGAGATATTTTTATAGAGGCAATATTTTAGCTCAAGATTTGAAGATGGGGTTGATTGGTAAAAATGTCACATCCGCAAAATATTAAAGCAACAAGAAATCAAGTTATTATAAGTATATATATATATATATATATATATATATATATATATATATATATATATATATATATATATACCAAATATGGAACTTTAATTTTAAAAATGAGCCATTAATTTAAATTATTTGTCGATTATTAAAAAAATTATATTCAAGTTTGGTTAAATTTTTTCTATTAGTTACTTAATATTAATCTAATATACATAGAATTAAAATTAAAAACTAGTCGAAAGAAAGTTAACACAACTTAACTTCTTTTAATTAAAAAATAAGTTGAGTTCATTTCTAGAATTAAAAATAAAAAACTTGAGAACATATGTGTTGTGTATTATGCATTTTTACAATTTCTATTATTAAGCAAAATAACCTCTTAATTTAGAAATTGCGAGTATTTAAAAAAAAAACTATATCAATGAACAAGTAATGATGATATCAAACTTACTCTTGGTTGGATCATTTAAATTTTAAAGTTGATAGTGAAGCCAATCATGTTGCGGTTTAATCATCACGTATCTATTTTTTATTAAAATTCAAAATTTTAAATTATTAGTAATTTTCTCATTAAATTCATCTTTTATTTCAAAAATTAGCACGGTTCAAATTAAATTTTTAAGGTATTGAAAATTTGTCTACTAGAGACTTGTCTTTCGACCATTTCTTTAAACATTCATTATTATCAAAGGAAACAGGCCTAAATTGAAGGATTCAGCGGCCTCGACGTACATGAAGCTCTCTGATTTGATATCAAGAGTACTAATTATTGGCTAGAGTGCGAATTTGTGATAGGAAACATTCGGGAGATATCATGGAAAGGCTAAGGTACATGATTTGCAAGAGAAATAACTATCAAGTATGACTCGACCAATTTGCTCATCTAAATTAAAAGGTAAAAAAACTCATTTCCTAGAAAAAGTGAGAATATAATGAATCTTTCTTACTGCCTAATAATAATTAAAATAATAATAATAAAAGAATTAATAATATACATAATAAAAATAATAGAAATATTATTTCAAGAAACTATTTCTTTAAAAAAATAAAGGTCCATGTCTAAATTTTTGTAGAATTGTATTGCATCGTCTTCCAAACGAACTTAAATTAATTTCTTTTGTTTTTGTTGACATTTTTATCATGAAACTATATAAGAATAAAACATATATTTAATTTTTTTTTTCTAAAATAGTTAATTAAAATGAAATACACACGTTTAAATTTTCAGGCATTTAACATTCATCCATAGTTTGAAATAGGTGACAAGAATTTACTTTTAAATTCTGATTCACTTGTAATAGTCATGTTTAAGGAATTATTTTATTTTTGATAATATATATTATTAGAAAATATAAATTCAAAATACAATAAAGCAATTCATTTAATTATTTTGATTTATTGAAGGGTATATTAACTTCTCATTCATTACAACAACATTTGCGAATTAGTAATCCCTCGCATTTACCACCTTTTTTATAGCCATCTGTTTCACAACGTTCACGACAATTCTCATTAGACTGGCATCCAGTACCATCTAGACAATGTTTTCCCAAAGGATTTTCCACAGGACCTCTCGCCAAATTTTTCTCACCACTTGATATCCCTACAACCAAAAAAAGGTTACGTAAATTTCAATTCATTAATTATGTTTTACGAATTTATTAGATTAGTTATTATATTAAACGAATACAAAATGATAGATCAAACAAATTTTATTCTTTACCTGACAGCAACATCATACTAATAAACAAAACCAAACAAAGGTAAGATCGATTGATATCAACGCTAGCCATTGTCGAAGATTTCACCTTATAGTTATATCTTTTGAGATTTAAAACATACATGCTCATTTTATATTCAATTGAAATGAAAGATATGGAAGGTAAAAAGTATTCAAAAGTTTTGTTCCTAAAAACAAAAGTAATGAAAAAAGTTAAATAAATAAGATGAATTAATATATTTTATAATATTATTGTTACTTTTTTAATATGTTTTTAATTATATATATATATATATATATATATATAATTATATATTATAAACTGTAATTCTTTCAGTTCATTCTATATTATTTAATATTATTATGAAAACATATAATTAACCCTTTTTTGACTCTTTCAATAATGAAAATATTAATTACCCATGATATATGTTTAATATGTAGATTACTTTTTAATTAGTTTTTGAATTATAATATTATTTTTGTTGTAACCTAATAAATATGTTGTTAAATGTTCTATTAAATTATTTAGAATATAAACGTCAATGTGAGATCTTCTATCTTTTGTTTTTTTGTTGCTAGTATTTAAGAATGATTTTGCTTTTCTTTTAGCTTTTTGTTGTAATTGGTCTTACTTTGAAGCACGTTAAAATTTGAACTATATATTTCTCTTTTGCACAGTGAGAATGTGAAAATGTTCTGTAGAGATATTTTTATAGAGGCAATATTTTAGCTCAAGATTTGAAGATGGGGTTGATTGGTAAAAATGTCACATCCGCAAAATATTAAAGCAACAAGAAATCAAGTTATTATAAGTATATATATATATATATATATATATATACCAAATATGGAACTTTAATTTTAAAAATGAGCCATTAATTTAAATTATTTGTTGATTATTAAAAAAATTATATTCAAGTTTGGTTAAATTTTTTCTATTAGTTACTTAATATTAATCTAATATACATAGAATTAAAATTAAAAACTAGTCGAAAGAAAGTTAACACAACTTAACTTCTTTTAATTAGAAAATAAGTTGAGTTCATTTCTAGAATTAAAAATAAAAAATTTGAGAACATATGTGTTGTGTGTTATGCATTTTTACAATTTCTATTATTAAGCAAAATAACCTCTTAATTTAGAAATTGCGAGTATTTAAAAAAAAAACTATATCAATGAACAAGTAATGATGATATCAAACTTACTCTTGGTTGGATCATTTAAATTTTAAAGTTGATAGTGAAGCCAATCATGTTGCGGTTTAATCATCACGTATCTATTTTTTATTAAAATTCAAAATTTTAAATTATTAGTAATTTTCTCATTAAATTCATCTTTTATTTCAAAAATTAGCACGGTTCAAATTAAATTTTTAAGGTATTGAAAATTTGTCTACTAGAGACTTGTCTTTCGACCATTTCTTTAAACATTCATTATTATCAAAGGAAACAGGCCTAAATTGAAGGATTCAGCGGCCTCGACGTACATGAAGCTCTCTGATTTGATATCAAGAGTACTAATTATTGGCTAGAGTGCGAATTTGTGATAGGAAACATTCGGGAGATATCATGGAAAGGCTAAGGTACATGATTTGCAAGAGAAATAACTATCAAGTATGACTCGACCAATTTGCTCATCTAAATTAAAAGGTAAAAAAACTCATTTCCTAGAAAAAGTGAGAATATAATGAATCTTTCTTACTGCCTAATAATAATTAAAATAATAATAATAAAAGAATTAATAATATACATAATAAAAATAATAGAAATATTATTTCAAGAAACTATTTCTTTAAAAAAATAAAGGTCCATGTCTAAATTTTTGTAGAATTGTATTGCATCGTCTTCCAAACGAACTTAAATTAATTTCTTTTGTTTTTGTTGACATTTTTATCATGAAACTATATAAGAATAAAACATATATTTAATTTTTTTTTTCTAAAATAGTTAATTAAAATGAAATACACACGTTTAAATTTTCAGGCATTTAACATTCATCCATAGTTTGAAATAGGTGACAAGAATTTACTTTTAAATTCTGATTCACTTGTAATAGTCATGTTTAAGGAATTATTTTATTTTTGATAATATATATTATTAGAAAATATAAATTCAAAATACAATAAAGCAATTCATTTAATTATTTTGATTTATTGAAGGGTATATTAACTTCTCATTCATTACAACAACATTTGCGAATTAGTAATCCCTCGCATTTACCACCTTTTTTATAGCCATCTGTTTCACAACGTTCACGACAATTCTCATTAGACTGGCATCCAGTACCATCTAGACAATGTTTTCCCAAAGGATTTTCCACAGGACCTCTCGCCAAATTTTTCTCACCACTTGATATCCCTACAACCAAAAAAAGGTTACGTAAATTTCAATTCATTAATTATGTTTTACGAATTTATTAGATTAGTTATTATATTAAACGAATACAAAATGATAGATCAAACAAATTTTATTCTTTACCTGACAGCAACATCATACTAATAAACAAAACCAAACAAAGGTAAGATCGATTGATATCAACGCTAGCCATTGTCGAAGATTTCACCTTATAGTTATATCTTTTGAGATTTAAAACATACATGCTCATTTTATATTCAATTGAAATGAAAGATATGGAAGGTAAAAAGTATTCAAAAGTTTTGTTCCTAAAAACAAAAGTAATGAAAAAAGTTAAATAAATAAGATGAATTAATATATTTTATAATATTATTGTTACTTTTTTAATATGTTTTTAATTATATATATATATATATATATATATATATATAATTATATATTATAAACTGTAATTCTTTCAGTTCATTCTATATTATTTAATATTATTATGAAAACATATAATTAACCCTTTTTTGACTCTTTCAATAATGAAAATATTAATTACCCATGATATATGTTTAATATGTAGATTACTTTTTAATTAGTTTTTGAATTATAATATTATTTTTGTTGTAACCTAATAAATATGTTGTTAAATGTTCTATTAAATTATTTAGAATATAAACGTCAATGTGAGATCTTCTATCTTTTGTTTTTTTGTTGCTAGTATTTAAGAATGATTTTGCTTTTCTTTTAGCTTTTTGTTGTAATTGGTCTTACTTTGAAGCACGTTAAAATTTGAACTATATATTTCTCTTTTGCACAGTGAGAATGTGAAAATGTTCTGTAGAGATATTTTTATAGAGGCAATATTTTAGCTCAAGATTTGAAGATGGGGTTGATTGGTAAAAATGTCACATCCGCAAAATATTAAAGCAACAAGAAATCAAGTTATTATAAGTATATATATATATATATATATATATATACCAAATATGGAACTTTAATTTTAAAAATGAGCCATTAATTTAAATTATTTGTTGATTATTAAAAAAATTATATTCAAGTTTGGTTAAATTTTTTCTATTAGTTACTTAATATTAATCTAATATACATAGAATTAAAATTAAAAACTAGTCGAAAGAAAGTTAACACAACTTAACTTCTTTTAATTAGAAAATAAGTTGAGTTCATTTCTAGAATTAAAAATAAAAAATTTGAGAACATATGTGTTGTGTATTATGCATTTTTACAATTTCTATTATTAAGCAAAATAACCTCTTAATTTAGAAATTGCGAGTATTTAAAAAAAAACTATATCAATGAACAAGTAATGATGATATCAAACTTACTCTTGGTTGGATCATTTAAATTTTAAAGTTGATGGTGAAGCCAATCATGTTGCGGTTTAATCATCACGTATCTATTTTTTTATTAAAATTCAAAATTTTAAATTATTAGTAATTTTCTCATTAAATTCATCTTTTATTTCAAAAATTAGCACGGTTCAAATTAAATTTTTAAGGTATTGAAAATTTGTCTACTAGAGACTTGTCTTTCGACCATTTCTTTAAACATTCATTATTATCAAAGGAAACAGGCCTAAATTGAAGGATTCAGCGGCCTCGACGTACATGAAGCTCATTGATTTGATATCAAGAGTACTAATTATTGGCTAGAGTGCGAATTTGTGATAGGAAACATTCGAGAGATATCATGGAAAGGCTAAGGTACATGATTTGCAAGAGAAATAACTATGAAGTATGACTCGACCAATTTGCTCATCTAAATTAAAAGGTAAAAAAAACTCATTTCCTAGAAAAAAGTGAGAATATAATGAATCTTTCTTACTGCCTAATAATAATTAAATAATAATAATAAAAGAATTAATAATATACATAATAAAAATAATAGAAATATTATTTCAAGAAACTATTTCTTTAAAAAAATAAAGGTCCATGTCTAAATTTTTGTAGAATTGTATTGCATCGTCTTCCAAACGAACTTAAATTAATTTCTTTTGTTTTTGTTGACATTTTTATCATGAAACTATATAAGAATAAAACATATATTTAATTTTTTTTCTAAAATAGTTAATTAAAATGAAATACACACGTTTAAATTTTCAGGCATTTAACATTCATCCATAGTTTGAAATAGGTGACAAGAATTTACTTTTAAATTCTGATTCACTTGTAATAGTCATGTTTAAGGAATTATTTTATTTTTGATAATATATATTATTAGAAAATATAAATTCAAAATACAATAAAGCAACTCATTTTATTTATTTTTATTTATTGAAGGGTATATTAACTTCTCATTCATTACAACAACATTTGCGAATTAGTAATCCCTCGCATTTACCACCTTTTTTATAGCCATCTGTTTCACAACGTTCACGACAATTCTCATTAGACTGGCATCCAGTACCATCTAGACAATGTTTTCCCAAAGGATTTTCCACAGGACTTCTCGCCAAATTTTTCTCACCACTTGATATCCCTACAACCAAAAAAAGTTACGTAAATTTCAATTCATTAATTATGTTTTACAAATTTATTAGATTAGTTATTATATTAAACGAATACAAAATGATAGATCAAACAAATTTTATTCTTTACCTGACAGCAACATCATTGTAATACCCCGACTCTCCGACATTGGTAATTATCATTAAATTGGTTAATTGATAATTAAAATGCACTTTGGTCTTAGTCCATATCATCTAAGCACAATTGTATTAGAAGTCTTAAGAGAGGCAATGGAATTAGTTAGAATCCAACTAAGTGGCATATTGGTAATTACCACTTAGTTGGAGGGCATAATGGACATTTGTCTCTAGGTTGCATGGGAACATAAGGTCATGTTGGTGGTAGAGTCATGCAAGTCAAAATTATGAAGGAAAGAGAGAGAAGAGCTTAAGAGAAAAAGGAGAAAGAAGCTCATATCTCCATTTTCGCACACCATGGACAGCACCCACAAAACAGGTCATAACTCCTTGCTCATAACTCCGATTGTATCGATTCTGGTCCCATTGGAAAGCTAACGAAATTCTCTTCAATTTGCATATAAGGTTCATGTTTATAGCTTATGTTTTGAAGGAGAAAAGTGAGCTTGAAGTTGGGACATGCATGCTGATTGTGTGTTAAGGTGTGGCTGCGGATTTGATGATGAAGAATATGAATTTTTGGGCAAGAAGAGATTACCATGGCAGCAAGAACATGATCTTAACCTCCATTAAATCCAAGGTGAGTCCTTAGATAGTGACTTGGGCAATTTGCATGCAAGGGTTAGATTTGGGGTTAAGGATTGTGAGAAATAATCCATGAATCTATGATGTTAAAACATGCTTATTTGATAATTGCTAGTTGTGTGTGATAGCTACTAGTTGCATATGTTGTTAATGATTGCATGCTGGTGGTTCTGATTATATAAATATGTTAGAAATTCATTGGGACTGTATTAAAGATGCAGGGGATCAACTATAGGACATTTGGAATGGTTTAGAACCCTTAGAAATGCAGAAAATTGATTCTGCTTCAGGGTAATCGGTTACTGGCATTTGGGTAACCGGTTACTCTGTGTAAATTTGCGTTTCTGGGCATTTTTCATGTCAGTAACCGGTTACTGGCTTCTGGGTAACCGGTTACCCTGGGCAAAAGTGCAAAAATCAGCAAACTTCGGAAATTCGTAACTTTCGGCTCGGGTATCGGAATTACGCAAACTTTATATCGTTGGAAAGCTAGCGACGTGTACTTTCTAATTAAATTTGTCCCCAAATCAGAATGTGTGATTTAATAATATTGGAACCCTACTTAGTGAACCTCGTCGGGCGAGAATTTTACATTACTAATTCCCCCGAGAGCAGTTCTGTTCCGAATAGAGAACCGAACGCCTCCTTAGTCGTGTGAGACTTGTTTAAATTATAATTGAACATGTTAATGATGTTAATGATCATGGATATGTTATTTTAATATGTGAATCATTCATGATTAGAATGGATTAATCTCATTGCACTTAATTGCTATATTATGTTTAAATACGAATGCTATGTTGTGATGAGATGTGAATATCTTGTTAATGCCCGTTGTTTTGGCTAAACAATTGGGATTGTGTGCTTGTGTGATTTGGCGCTTGATATGTGTGTATGCTTGAATCGAAACGGGCCGGGGGCTAGGTTGCGTTACATCCCAGGCTTTGTGACCAATGGGACAGCCCCGATCATGTGATCTTAGGCTCACACCTGAGCTACCGTTGCAGTGTGCTTGTGAGGGTCTTGAGGCATTTCCCACTTGGCGTTAACACACTTGCGTGCTCGGTATGATGGCGTTGTGCGGCCAAGTAGGCCTACGCATAACAGGTAAACCATCTCTAGCGGTGCCATGTAGGCTACATCACTAGGCTTTCGCCCGATGGACCCATGTGTCAAGATGGCGTATTGTACTCGGCGTTAACACATGTGCGTGAAGATGGTTAATGGGACAATGACGCCAATTAGTCTAAGGTCATCTCGCAGCCATTTAGGCTTGTGCGAACCCGTCTAATCATCTTGCGGTGTGCTTGTACAAGTCTCTTGACAAGAGGCATGGGCGTGATTCATCGAGGGTGTGTTTTTATAACCTAGTCGAGGCATTAACGCGTTTCTGGATTCCCCGTATATGGATGCGGGTTTTGCATACTTGGTTTCTTATATAATTGCATATCTGCATTAATCGTCCAATGGTGGACGATTCCTTGTTTTCTCCGTACTTGTATCGGATGTGAGAATAAACCCCGGATCAATGGTGGATTCGGTTTTGATGCATGTACCCTGTAAATCCGAGTGGACCCATAGGATAGGAGGACTCACTGAGATTTAGTAATCTCACCCCAATCAACTTATATTTTTTTTCAGGTGCAGTTTAGTAGCGTTTGGTCAGTAGCAGGTTTAGACTGAAGATTTGGAAGTGATGACGGCTCGGAGACCTCGTTAGATCTCATTTTCCGCTGTGCAGATCCATTGAAGATACATGTTTTGTAATTCTTATTAGAATCTCATGTTGTATTTTATATGGATCATCTTTTATCTTCGGCTTTTGTATGTACTCAATATCAATATTTAACGTTTCATGCATAATATACTAGTCAATTATGTATGGGGTGTTACAATCATACTAATAAACAAAACCAAACAAAGGTAAGATCGATTGATATCAACGCTAGCCATTGTCGAAGATTTCACCTTATAGTTATATCTTTTGAGATTTAAAACTTACATGCTCATTTTATATTCAATTGAAATGAAAGATATGGAAGGTAAAAAGTATTCAAAAGTTTTGTTCCTAAAAACAAAAGTAATGGAAAAAGTTAAATAAATAAGATGAATTAATATATTTTATAATATTATTGTTACTTTTTTAAAATGTTTTTAATATATATATATATATATATATATATATATATATATATATATATATATATATATATATATATATATATATATATATATATATATAATTATATATTATAAACTGTAATTCTTTCAGTTCATTCTATATTATTTAATATTATTATGAAAACATATAATTAACCCTTTTTTGACTCTTTCAATAATGAAAATATTAATTACTCATTATATATGTTTAATATGTAGATTACTTTTTAATTAGTTTTTGATTTATAATATTATTTTTGTTGTAACCTAATAAATATGTTGTTAAATGTTCTATTAAATTATTTAGAATATAAACGTCAATGTGAGATCTTCTTTCTTTTGTTTTTTTGTTGCTAGTATTTAAGAATGATTTTGCTTTTCTTTTAGCTTTTTGTTGTAATTGGTCTTTCTTTGAAGCACGTTAAAATTTGAACTATATATTTCTCTTTTGCACAGTGAGAATGTGAAAATATTCTGTAGAGATATTTTTATAGAGGCAATATTTTAGCTCAAGATTTGAAGATGGGGTTGATTGGTAAAAATGTCACATCCGCAAAATATTAAAGCAACAAGAAATCAAGTTTTTATAAGTATATATATATATATATATATATATATATATATATATATATATATATATATATATATATACCAAATATGGAACTTTAATTTTAAAAATGAGCCATTAATTTAAATTATTTGTTGATTATTAAAAAAATTATATTCAAGTTTGGTTAAATTTTTTCTATTAGTTACTTAATATTAATCTAATATACATAGAATTAAAATGAAAAACTAGTCGAAAGAAAGTTAACACAACTTAACTTCTTTTAATTAAAAAATAAGTTGAGTTCATTTCTGGAATTAAAAATAAAAAATTTGAGAACATATGTGTTGTGTATTATGCATTTTTACAACTTCTATTATTAAGCAAAATAACCTCTTAATTTAGAAATTGCGAGTATTTAAAAAAAAAACTATATCAATGAACAAGTAATGATGATATCAAACTTACTCTTGGTTGGATCATTTAAATTTTAAAGTTGATGGTGAAGCCAATCATGTTGCGGTTTAATCATCACGTATCTATTTTTTATTAAAATTCAAAATTTTAAATTATTAGTAATTTTCTCATTAAATTCATCTTTTATTTCAAAAATTAGCACGGTTCAAATTAAATTTTTAAGGTATTGAAAATTTGTCTACTAGAGACTTGTCTTTCGACCATTTCTTTAAACATTCATTATTATCAAAGGAAACAGGCCTAAATTGAAGGATTCAGTGGCCTCGACGTACATGAAGCTCTTTGATTTGATATCAAGAGTACTAATTATTGGCTAGAGTGCGAATTTGTGATAGGAAACATTCGAGAGATATCATGGAAAGGCTAAGGTATATGATTTGCAAGAGAAATAACTATCAAGTATGACTCGACCAATTTGCTCATCTAAATTAAAAGGTAAAAAAACTCATTTCCTAGAAAAAAGTGAGAATATAATGAATCTTTCTTACTACCTAATAATAATTAAATAATAATAATAAAAGAATTAATAATATACATTATAAAAATAATAGAAATATTATTTCAAGAAACTATTTCTTTAAAAAAATAAATGTCCATGTCTAAATTTTTGTAGAATTGTATTGGATGGTCTTCCAAACGAACTTAAATTAACTTCTTTTGTTTTTGTTGACATTTTTATCATTAAACTATATAAGAATGAAACATATATTTAATTTTTTTTCTAAAATAGTTAATTAAAATGAGATACACACGTTTAAATTTTCTATAACACCCCATACATAACTGACTGGTATATTATGCATGAAACGTTAAAATTGATATTGAGTACATACAAAAGCTATAGTTATAGAAAGATCCGTATAAAATACAACATGAATATCACAAGTACACAAATAGTACTCAAACATGTATGCAGACCCATACCCATGTACGGGGAATCCAGAAGTGGTAACAACCAAACTACCAAGGCTGCACACACACCCTCTGTGGGTTCACCCATGCCTATTTGCCAAGAGACTTGCACAAGCACCCTGCAAGAGTGATTAAATGGGTTCGCACAGGCCTACATGACTGCGAGATGACCTTGCCGAAGAGGCGACACCGTCCCATTAACCATCTGTACGCACGTGGTGTTAACGGCAAGTGTAACACGCCGTCTCGACGCATGAGCCCATCCGGGTAGGAACCTAATGAGATAGCCTACTTGGCATCACTAGAGATGGTTCACCTGTTATGCGTAGGCTTACCTAGCCGCATAACGCCATCATACCGAGCACGCAAGTGTGTTAACGGCAAGTGAGTAAAACCCCGTACGGAAACTCACGAGCACACTGCAACGGTAGTTCAGGTGTGTTAATCATACCAAGAACGCCAATGTGTTAACTGCAAGTGAGACACGCCTCATAGACTCTCACGAGCACATCGCAATGGTAATTGGAAATTAGTCCATATACAATGGTGCCTTACCACCTAGTAGTGGCCCACTTCGATTCTAGCATACCACACGCATAACAAGCGTCAATCACACAATACAATCAATTTCGTTCGTTTAACCAAAACGACGGTGTCCACAGGTTCCATGTATCATACATAATGGCATAACATTTTCAAACATGGATATACTATTCATAGCAGCAATAGGCATTATATTCAATGCATGACATAATAATTATTAATCCATTGGTAAGGACATAAGTTCCCATACTAATTCATTGATTCACTAAGTGGGGATCCACTATTATTAAATCAAACATTCTGCTTTGGGGACCAATTTTATTAGAAAGTACACATCGCTAGCTTTCCAACGATATAAAGTTTGCGCAATTCCGATACCCGAGCCGAAAGTTATGAATTTCCGAAGTTTGGTGATTTTTTCCTCTGCGCCCAGGGTAACCGGTTACCCAGAAGCCAGTAACCGGTTACTGGCATGAAAAATGCCCAGAAACACAAATTTACACAGAGTAACCTGTTACCCAAATGCCAGTAACCGATTTCCCTGAAGCAGAATCAATTTTCTGCATTTTTAAGGGTTCTAAACCAGTTCCAACTCTAATCCAAACACTTCTAACATCCCAATATCATTCCAAAAGAGTGCATTATCAATTATTAGTAGAATTAACATGGAACACAAGCATACTATCAACATGCAATATAGTTTTATCATCAAAGAACATATATCATGCATCAAGTGTATCTCACCATAGCCCCATAACATGCAATTTCCCAATTTCTACCCAAGTTGCTATCTAAGGACTCACCTTGCTAAAAAGGAGGTTGAGAGGATGATCATGCAGACATTGAACTTCCTCCTTGATCAACTCTTCACCTCTAACATGACCAAATCCGTAACCACTCTCTTCACACTTTCAGCATGACTGACACAACTTCAAGCTCAGTTTTCTCCTTTAAAACAGAAGCTATGAACGCGAACCATATATGCAAATCGAAGAGAATTTCGTTAGCTTTCCAATGAGACCAGAATCGTTACAAACGGAGTTACGAGCAGAGAGATATTACCGTTTTAGTGGAGGCTGTACCCAAGGTGCGAAAATGGAACTTGAAGATGATATCCATGAGCTTCTTCTCTTCTCTTTTGTTCTTAAGCTATTCCTCTTTTCTTCCTCTCATAAATTATGATTTTATGAAGCACTATCAATCCAAACAAGCCTTAAGTTCACATGCATAAGGTTAATTGTCTCAATTGCCCTCCAACTAAGTGGTAGTTGCCATTATGCCATTTAGTTGGTTTCTAACTAATCCACTTATTCTCTTAATAATCCTTCTTAGATTAATATAGAATAAGTCAATTGTGCATTCCAAATACCAATTAAAGGATAATCATCGGTGTCAAAGAATCGGGATATTACATTCTCCCCCCTTAAATTGAATTCGTCCTCGAATTCCTTCCGTTCACCACGAAAACCAACCCTTCGTATCTCTCCAATCAGGGAAAGATTGTTACTGACATTCGTCGTTAGATAATCTCACTACTCTGTCTGAGGATCATTCCATACGAAGAAACACAATCTGCCAAAAATACTTGCGTCCCACTATACATGATTAGAAACCTTAACCGTCAAGCAACACATCTATTCAGGTACTTTGTCTTGACATACCTGGGAAAAGATCCTTCCAGGGTCCTAGACCTTTATTGATCCACACTGAACATCCAAAACTTCAGAAACCTTAGCAATCCACTCATGTTGGATATCCGCTGTTCAAACTCTCTTGTGTTCACCCTTGTCCAACACACTTACTGATTTGCTCAGGCTCCTTGGATTACTTCCCAATCAAGCATTCTTACCACAATATTTCGTTCTATGACGACACTTCAAATTATTCTCCACCAAAGTCCATACAATGACGTTAGGCGTTAGCCAAGTTTTAACTTCTGGTTTCCAAAGTCTTAGGATGATTGTCCCAAGTTTACCTTTACTTATACAACTGAATCTTTTTACTTAAACCCTTACTCCAGTTTAGACATAACAACTGTCACCGTAAACTGCGAAGGTGTAATCATCTTGCAACTATAGCCTTGACATTCGACAACTTCGCACAGGATTCTACTGATAAGACGCGAAATTCAACCACTGACCTGTAACCATTGTCCAAGTCTTCGTGCACAATCGTAGTACACAAGACATAACCATAACGAACTTGCGCCAACTGAATGTCCTCTCTAGCCTTCAGCATTTTGGCAGTCACAATATTATGTCCAACCCTTGCGACTTACAAGCTAAACTGATGACTTACAACATCGGACCGCATGCCGTCCACAAAATGTATTCCCAAGCTGGCCCATTGACAACACCTCATGAGTTTATGGTGGATCCTTGCGAGACTGGAATGAACGAAACGCTGCTTTGACAATTTCCCTCAGGAAAATATTTTCATCCCAACATAAGATCCTGCGAATAGTCCGTTCATTCCTACCTCAGACTTATCTGATTCTTCCTTGATCCGTTGCGCTACTCTGATTCCAACAAGTCACACACCTTGAAATCCTCTGAGTCACGTTATATCCATAATTCACTTAGTTTCCATTAATACACAATAATTCCTTATCTACATCTGTCCTATTACAACACGTGTTAGGACTCCATATACATCCATCATCGACTACTACTCTTTGAAGTTGCGTACTCTCTAGAATCAAGTTTCTACTTACTCTGTCATTCCACATTAGTTCATCTACCACAACTTAAGCACACGTTTCGATCTCAGGGCATTGAAACCCAAATACTCACTGACTTAGAGGTTCTTCCCTGTCACTGATTTCCACAGCATACAACTGCTATGTTTTTCATTCCAACAAATCTTTGTTGCTCAACCGGTATGTCGAACCCTTCACGACGTACTGCAACTCATGATAACTCTAGCAGTTTTACACAACTTCTACCCAACCATACACCTTCATTCTCTTAATGTAGTATCACCTCTGCTAACTCGTGCGACGTACTGATATAACAATCCTCCCATAGCCACACTCTATTCACAGAGTCATCTAATGTCTGTTCCACCTCTGAACTAAATTGACTTCCTCGGCAGCTGCATCTTTCATTGTGGTGCTTCTAATAGTCAGAGTGTAGCCACAATGCAAGAAATTGCACTTTGCACTTGAAACATCTCTCTTATAGACTCCTTAGTAGTTCTCAAACCAAAATGTCTATGCCTTACCAAGATTGTCATCCCTTCGCTCAAAACATCAACGTACACTCTTCCAAGAATGTCACACCTCAAGCTACTCCAAGGCACAATCTGACACTAACTCACGTGATCCCGATCTCCAAGAGTCTCCATAAGTGTAGTATCGGATCTTGATCCATCTCACCATCGCCTGTCTAGCTATTCCTCTACTATCGAGCGCGACATATGGATCCTTATCCCACATACCTTATGAGAATCTAGATATGCATCTCACGAGTGCCAAATCAGAATTGTACCTTGAGCTCCAGGTCACCTTTGCCCCCACACTTGTCGGAAAAGGATGACCCATGCATCTTGGGCACGATAGCGATACTGTGGCATTATACCCATTTGGTAGTACTAACATGGTGGTCCAACTCCGAGGCCATGTATCCAGGTAATCTACCTCCGTGGGGTATAACGATCTCCACGCGTATCCTAAAGTCACAACCGACAAGCGTCTGAACAGACCTCCAATAGGTCCATCGTTCCTTAAGTCCTTCGAATCAAACTGCTCAGGATGCTAAAACCTGAGAGTGCTACACACCAAGGTTTACTTACTCGGAAAACTAAAACGGCAAGCACGAAGATATGAAGTTCAACTTCGGATCACCATGCAGTGCGCGTACCCACTCGTCCCACGCATGCATGAGATTCCAAGGATAATTCAGTTCAGATAGGAGTACCGTGGTTCCTAACAACCGACGCAACTGCGATCATCCTGCTGACGTTCCAGATGGGTGTTAGTTCTTGTTTGCCTGAATGCCCAACGCCAAACGTAGTTCTATGGCTTCACTTAGGGTCAGACGAACAACAACTAACAAGAACTTAGGTTACTGCATTTCACGCTTCTACATCATTTCATATTCCATCTAGCGTAGTTCTAGATCTTAAATATAAAATGATAAGAATAGAAATACACATCCTCTTCTATCGACCGGGTATTCAAGTCTCACCCAATCGTAAGCTACCGCACTCGTACATTCCACCAACCCTTACTAGGTAACTACTCTCGCTTAAGGTACTTCGAGTTGAATCAGGATCTAATACTTCACCCATCCAATTACTATCCGTACCAGCATAATCAGAAAGGTCTAACTCTTCTATCCGCATTTCCTGGGGTCATTCTATCCTATCAGCTCACCTGTCACACTTAACACCGGCAACATCATCAGTACTGAATCCTACTAATTCCTGGATCAACACCTTCGAAGAATCTCACTTACAAGGCTCCTACTCAATCTTGTTTAGATTTCCCTGGCTATTACCAAGACTTGGAGAAAGTTTCACTCCGTCCAATCAAAATCTTGGGGGTTCTAGTTGTCTCGATCCACACCTTGGTAGTTCGGGTATTACTCCTTTGCGTCAAACTCTCCTCTTAATTCTAACAACTCCAATATTATCCACTTATAACGTCCAAACAATCCATTACTCATCCCACTCCAACTACTTGGGTTCACAATACTTACAGGTTTACGAGTCCTCGTGGCGGCTCTGCCGTAATTCTACTGTCTCACACTCAGTTGATGAGTTGATCAAGTTCAACAACTGAATGAGATATTAGTAAACTTAGGCTAGCAACGCACACATGTGAGGAGAAAGGAATTGCTAGTGATGTCTCATGGCTCGGCCGAGAATCGACCTGCTCTGATACCAACTATAACACCCCATACATAACTGACTAGTATATTATGCATGAAACGTTAAAATTGATATTGAGTACATACAAAAGCTATAGTTATAGAAAGATCCATATAAAATACAACATGAAATTCTACTATGAAGCATAATACATGAGTCTTCAATGGATCTCGCACAGCGGAATTTCAAAACCAACGAGGTCTTCGAGCCAACACCACTTCTAAGTCTTCAGTCCAAACCTGTTACTAACCAAATGCTACTAAACTGCACCTGAAAAAAATATAAGTTGATTGGGGTGAGATTACTAAATCTCAGTGAGTCCTCCTATCCTATGGGTCCACTTGGATCTACAGGGTACATGCATCAAAACCGAATCCACCATTGATTCGGGGTTGTCCTCACATCCGATACAAATACGGAGCAAACACATGATTCGTCCACCATAGGAGTCATCATATCACAAGTACACAAATAGTACTCAAACATGTATGCAGACCCATACCCATGTACGGGGAATCCAGAAGTGGTAACAACCAAACTACCAAGGCTGCACACACACCCTCGGTGGGTTCACCCATGCCTATTTGCCAAGAGACTTGCACAAGCACCCTGCAAGAGTGATTAAATGGGTTCGCACAGGCCTACATGGCTGCGAGATGACCTTGCCGAAGAGGCGACACCGTCCCATTAACCATCTGTACGCACGTGGTGTTAACGGCAAGTGCAACACGCCGTCTCGACGCATGAGCCCATCCGGGTAGGAACCTAATGAGATAGCCTACTTGGCGTCACTATAGATGGTTTACCTGTTATGCGTAGGCTTACCTAGCCGCATAACACCATCATACCGAGCATGCAAGTGTGTTAACGGCAAGTGAGTAAAACCCCGTACGGAAACTCACGAGCACACTGCAACGCTAGTTCAGGTGTGTTAATCATACCAAGAACGCCAATGTGTTAACTGCAAGTGAGACACGCCTCATAGACTCTCACGAGCACATCGCAATGGTAATTGGAAACTAGTCCATATACAATGGTGCCTTACCACCTAGTACTGGCCCACTTCGATTCTAGCATACCACACGCATAACAAGCGTCAATCACACAATACAATCAATTTCGTTCGTTTAACCAAAACGACGGTGTCCACAGGTTCCATGTATCATACATAATGGCATAACATTTTCAAACATGGATATACTATTCATAGCAGCAATAGGCATTATATTCAATGCATGACATAATAATTATTAATCAATTGGTAAAGACATAAGTTCCCATACTAATTCATTGATTCACTAAGTGGGGATCCACTATTATTAAATCAAACATTCTGGTTTGGGGACCAATTTTATTAGAAAGTACACATCGCTAGCTTTCCAACGATATAAAGTTTGCGCAATTCCGATACCCGAGCCGAAAGTTACGAATTTCCGAAGTTTGGTGATTTTTTCCTCTGCGCCCAGGGTAACCGGTTACCCAGAAGCCAGTAACCGGTTACTGGCATGAAAAATGCCCAGAAACACAAATTTACACAGAGTAACCGGTTACCCAAATGCCAGTAACCTATTACCCTGAAGCAGAATCAATTTTCTGCATTTTTAAGGGTTCTAAACCAGTTCCAACTCTAATCCAAACACTTCTAACATCCCAATATCATTCCAAAAGAGTGCATTATCAATTATTAGTAGAATTAACATGGAACACAAGCATACTATCAACATGCAATATAGTTTTATCATCAAAGAACATATATCATGCATCAAGTGTATCTCACCATAGCCCCATAACATGCAATTTCCCAATTTCTACCCAAGTTGCTATCTAAGGACTCACCTTGCTAAAAAGGAGGTTGAGAGGATGATCATTCAGACATTGAACTTCCTCCTTGATCAACTCTTCACCTCTAACATGACCAAATCCGTAACCACTCTCTTCACACTTTCAGCATGACTGACACAACTTCAAGCTCAGTTTTCTCCTTTAAATCAGAAGCTATGAACGCGAACCATATATGCAAATCGAAGAGAATTTCGTTAGCTTTCCAATGAGACCAGAATCGTTACAAACGGAGTTACGAGCAGAGAGATATTACCGTTTTAGTGGAGGCTGTACCCAAGGTGCGAAAATGGAACTTGAAGATGATATCCATGAGCTTCTTCTCTTCTCTTTTGTTCTTAAGCTATTCCTCTTTTCTTCCTCTCATAAATTATGATTTTATGAAGCACTATCAATCCAAACAAGCCTTAAGTTCACATGCATAAGGTTAATTGTCTCAATTGCCCTCCAACTAAGTGGTAATTGCCATTATGCCATTTAGTTGGTTTCTAACTAATCCACTTATTCTTTTAATAATCCTTCTTAGATTAATATAGAATAAGTCAATTGTGCATTCCAAATACCAATTAAAGGATAATCATCGGTGTCAAAGAATCGGGATATTACATTTTCAGGCATTTAACATTCATCCATAGTTTGAAA